>NC_057813.1:335581958-335881958 GCF_018294505.1 Triticum aestivum
CGTCGCCCCGCCTCCCGCGACGCCGCCCTCTCCTCTCCCGACGCCGCCGCCCCGCCGCCCTCGTCGTCGGCTGCGCATCAACCGCCACGGCGTCGGCTGCTGGAGCTTACTCCCCAGACTCGCCGGGCTGAACCGCTGCGGCAAGAGCTGCTGCCTTGGTGGATCTACTACCTCCGCCCCGACCTCAAGCGCGGCTGCTTCTCGCAGCAGGAGGAGGACCACCACCACCCGGACCTCGTCCCCGACATCCTCCCCGCGCCCCACTCCCCGGCATCCTCCCCTCGCCCCACTCCCCGGCCCCCGTGAGCTCCCCCTCCTCCTCTCCCCCTCTCCCCCTTGTACTTTTAGTGTAATTACTGTGCATTTTCAGTGAAATTTACACTGTAATTGTTAGTGGAATTTACACTGGAAATGTTAGTGGGTTTACAGTGTACTTCTAGTGGATTTTTGCTCTGTATTTGCAAGTGGCATTTTTAGTGGAATTACTGTGTATTTCCATGGGTTTTACACTGTAATTATTAGTGTAAGATATTGTTGCAATTAAATTTAGAAGTGGCAGCTCTTGGTGGCTTGGTGTACCTGTATTTTCTCTCTGAAAATTCTCTAAACAAGCATTGCAATTTGATTTTGGCCCTAGTACATGTAGTAGTAGTAATGTTTGAGGGTTGCATGCTTCGATGCTAAATTTGCATCAGCGGTTGACGTTTCTTGAGTGATTATAACTTGTGGAATATGCTGTCTCAAACTATGGAACATGAGATCTGCGTTTAGGAGCAGCCAAGGTGGTTTCTTTTTGTTGTACACTCCAGTTTGATTCTTGTGTGCATCACACTGGTTCATAGTCTGGAACATTCAGTCTTGCTTGCTCTATGTTTGTTCGATGTCCAGGGGCCCAATTACAGTTAAGTTGTGGATACAACACCTATTTCACCAACAACAGAGAACACAACAACACAATTAGGGCTCACAGTAAAGCAATTGCAGTTTCTTGCTAACAACAACACAATCACAGAGAACACAACAACACCTATTACTGAATTAATCTTGCACTGTCGTACTAACAGCCAACGGTATTTCTATCTAGTGAAGACTAAAGTTGCATCATCAGCAGCTTCATATAGAAGATAATGATTCCTGTTTTTTAGTCTACTGTAATTGTTTTTTAGCCCACAGCACTTTGCATTGTTTTGAGGTTTTGTACATCAGCTTTCTTGCTAATCCATCCCACGCGGCTGCTGTACTACTTGTCAAGTGATGCTGCTGCTGCTATCTGCGAGTTGTTGCTGCTAGTTGTGATTTTGTCAAGTGATGCTGCTGCTACTTGTGATCTTCTAAAATAACCCCTTTCTCCTGAAACGTTGATTAATTTCCGTTTCGGTTGAGAAATGGGGCACTCCTAGGTCAAGAAAATTAGCAAAGGTCATGCCCAATTTTCTTGACCTAGAAGGTGCCCGATTCTCAACCGAAATAAAAATTAATTTGCTTTAGTGGTTGGATTAGTTTAGTATTTTATTCACACACTCAGACACCCTTGCTTGCCATGTGTGATAGAGAGATAGTGAGAGGAGACAATAAGCTATCTGCAGCTTAATTTGCATTGCATACTAGCTAGATAGCTTTTGTTTTTCAGGACCAACCGAACAATACATACATATACCTGTAGGCACCAGCTTAATTTCCAAGGCAGGACAATTACTTGCTTCATTATATTCATCCATCCATCCATTTTGCATCATGTACAGAACCAAAAATAATCGGAGTTTCTGTCTGGCTTCAGAAGTCATAACACATGCATTTGGGTAACCCTAAATGTCAAAATTGCACAAGTCTAGACCCCTTTATGCCATATACTTTCTATTTTTATTCATCGGAGTTCGACTGCGCATTAACCCAACATGTGCATGACTCGATGGTCCAGGAAGGAAATCGTTTCCTTTCATCAGCTAGAAAAACTGCCAACGTTTCAAAACTGCAACTTGATGAAGATTGGAGTATATCTTAATAAGTTTACCCTGTTGGGGCACATCACATACACACATTTGCTCAAGTCCACTCTGGCCCATGTAGAGCTGAAACCCAGTTTAGTTCCTTGTATCACTTGTCGCTGAAAACCGTTTGATTGTTTTCACGGAAATGATTTACAAGTTCAGCAAGTGATGAGCTGTGAGAATAACATATTCATTAGGGTAGGCGTCTCCTGCCCTATGCTGAATGTGGTGCAATTTTCGACGCAGATTCATAATTTGCAGCTTAGCTTATCTCTTGGCCCTCCAATTAAAATATAGGGGTTGACCTTCACCACGGCCGAAGCTTCTCTGCATCTATATATAATGGACATTCCCTAGCTTCTGAACAATCAACACAAAGCAGCAGGCCTGAGTGTCTCCAATAGTCATCCTTGTGTTTGTGTAGGTTTTGTTTCCTTGGTCCATTGAGCCTTCATTCATGGTTATGAATGATATGCAATGATCAGCCTGCTAGCGTTTATCCTCTCCGCGTGTTTGAACACCCTGCGGTGTAGTAAAAAGTAATTGCAGATACACTCGCCGAAGAGCCAGATTCGTTTGGGGGCGGGGGACACCACCCCAAAGACAACACCGCCAGTCGTGCCGGCGCCAAGTCGGCCCCATGGCAAGACCGCCGTAACGGTGCCGGACATCCCTATGCCACTGGATCCAAACATGCATATGGCACAGGATCAGAACGACGACGACGACGATGATACATTTGGCAACGTCGATCAGTACTTTGCCGATCATGGGTACGATGGCGATTTCATGGGGCCTCCTTCTCAAGAACCAAACCCAACAAAAGACGTGTGCGATCTAGCTGGTACCGCGGAGAAGCCAAGTTGCAACAGGCGCCGTCTGGCGTTCAGCTCTCAGGAGATGCCTCCAGCTGCCGACTTCACCGAGCCTCAGATAGGCGAGGTGCGAAATATTATCAGCCCCAACACACTCAAGAAGGCGGTCTGTGAGCAGAACTCGGTCCCATTACAGGAGAAGAAGAAGGCACGCAAAATAAAGACTAAGAAGGGTGCGAGCCAGCCGGCACCGAGTATGATCCGTGCTCAGGACGGGCCACCTTCACAGCAGGATATCTCGAGGAGGGTGCATGTGGCGGGTAGGGCGATGCTACCGACAAATATGCTCAATGTTGCAACCGGTGCTATGCGGAGTCTGCATGACAGTGTTCTTGCTTTGGAGAAGCGGCGTCTCGGAGAGAAGGATGTGGCATACCCAGTTTTCACGGCCAAGGTGCCAGAGGGCAAGGGCTTTGTGGATAACTCCATCGGGCGTACGATCGTCCTGCGTTTTGATGACATCCACGCTATGTTGAACCTTCATCCGCTGCACTACACCTTCGTTCGGCTATTTTCGCTGAGTATGGAGATGCGGATCATTCGCGACAAGACCCCGGACATCGTGATAGTCGACCCCTTCTACATGCGTGCCAAGATCTTGGGCAGCGCTGGGGACCGGCAAGTCGCGAGTTCTTACCTCGAAGGCGTCATTCTGGCAAACCAAGATAAGGATAACTTCCTCGTGCCTTACTTTCCCGAGTAAGTCCTCCCCTCAACCGGCCCGTAACATATGAATTCTTACATTTCGATCGTTTTTCTTTTAACATTCCGTGTTTTCTGCAGTGACACACGTTGCACGCTCATCCTCCTAAGCCCCAAATATTCCATGGCCACGTATTTCGACCCGGACCGTCAGTCGAACGTAGACTACACAAATGTCAAGAAGGTTCTTGATGATGTTCTCCCCGGCTACGCCAAATCTGGAGGCACCTTCACCAGGCCTATTCGTAAGTACGGCAAGCACGTGTTCTCCCACAATACGACGTTCTGCTGCGTCAAGCAGCCGCCTGGCAGTCAGAAGGGTGCCTACTACGCCATCCATCACATGCGGGCGATCGTACGGGACCATCATCAACTTCTGCTACCGAGTAAACTCAAAGATTGGGCAAAGAGCGTGTCGGCAATCCAGGACGCGGACCTCCGACAAGAATTCTTTCGCATCCGGTCGGAGTTTGCGGAAATCATCCATCAAGATGTCCTTCGTACCTCGGGGCAGTTCTACCTCAACAATCAACCGTCCAACAGTGACATCGACACAATGCTACAAATGCAGGCTGACAACGACCATTATTTCATGACTCCCACGATAGACGGCGGCTTCATCCACGCTTCGGTCCCTTGAGTCGAGTCGAAAGCAGTGATGCTGTGTCTAGTTCTGAAACATCGATTGGCTCATGTTGTAATTAAACTTTAATGAACTTGTAGTATGTCTCTTTGGTTTCGAGAGTCGTTCAACTTAGATGTAATCGATGCTATTAATGTCTTGCTTTTCTCTTCCGATCGTTCTGTTGCATACTTATATATTGCTTATGTATTGTTTGTGAATTGGTACTAACGTTTCGTTTGGCTAGTGCATAGCGATGCCGACGTATGTCGTGTACAAGGGTAAGGTTCCCGGAGTCTACGATGACTGGGAGGAGTGTCGGAGACAGGTTCACCGATTCAGCGGTAACAGTTACAAAGGGTACACCACTAGGGCCGAGGCTGAATCTAGATACGCCCGCTATCTAGCGGGAGAGGGGAGGGAGCGTTGGAGGAACCGGATGAAGACGAGTTTCATCGTGATGATGCTCATCGTGATGACCGCAGCTCTCTTCTATGTGATGGTAGTTTAGATGATCGATATCGACTTGTAATGTGAAGACAAACTCGCTACTCGCGGTCTCGAGACTTGTAATATAATGTTCTATCTTTGTTCGGTCTTTTCAATTCGGAGACTAATATGATGAATTGTATTCGGAGACTAATATGATGAATTGTATTCAAAGACTAATCTTCTATTGTATTCGATGAATCTGTTGTTGATGTGTGCTATCTATATTTTGTCAAATTATACATTTTGTAACCTGTGCAAAAAACAGAAAATAAAAAACAAAAAAAACCTAATATTCATACTAATGGCGCATCACATGACAGTGCGCCATTAGTATGACAGTGCATACTAATGGCGCATCGCTGGGTAGTGCGCCATTAGTATGCCGCGGTTACTAATGGCGCATCCAGTGGTGGTGCGCCATTAGTATGCCAAAGCACCTGGATATACATGGCCCCTGGGAGGCATACTAATGGCGCACCCTGGCCTATACTAATGGCGCACCCGCGGTGCGCCATTAGTATACCAGATACTAATGGCGCACCAGGTGGTGCGCCATTAGTAAAAATTACTAATGGCGTGCTATTAATGGCGCACCACAGATGCGCCATTAATGGCCATACTAGGTGCGCCATTAGTAGGGGTTTTTCTAGTAGTGCCATCCCCGGCACGCCAACATGATTATCGGGAAGTGGGTCTTTAAACACAAGCTCCGTCCTGATGGCCCTTGATCGCTACAAAGCGCGCTGGGTCGTTCGTGGCTTCCGACAGCGTGCTGGTATCGACTTCACCGACACCTTTGCTTCGGTCATCAAGCCCGGCACGATACACACTGTTCTCCACCTTGCGGTCTCCCATGCTTGGCCGGTGCACCAGATGGACGTCTCCAACGCCTTCCTCCATGGTCACCTCGAGGAGCAAGTCTTCTGCTAGCAGCCCACCGGGTTTGTTGACCCGGTGCTTCCCGACCATGTGTGTCTGCTTTCGCGGTCCTTGTACGGACTCAAGCAGGCTCCACGCGCTTGATACCAGCGCATCGCGGCGTTCCTCCACCAGCTTGGGTTCCGCTCTACCTGCTCGGACGCCTCGCTCTTCGTCTACTATCAGGGCTTTGACACGGCCTACTTGCTGCTCTATGTCAACGACATCATCCTGGCGACATGTACAACTGGTCTCCTCAGTCAGCTCACGGCTCGTCTTTGCGCTGAATTCGCCATCAAGGACTTGGGTCCTTTGCACTACTTCCTCGGTGTCGAGGTGGTGCGCCGTCCGGATGGCTTCTTCCTTCATCAGCGGAAGTACGCTCATGAGCTCCTGGAGCGCGCGGGCATGCTTAACTGCAAGCCCGCCGCTACGCCTGTTGATATGAAGGCCAAGCTTTCTGCCACGGATGGTTCTCCTGCTTCGGATGTTGCTCTCTATCGATCTAGCATTGGTGCTCTCCAGTATCTCACTCTGACTCGACCGGAGATCTAGTATGTCGTGCAACAGGTGTGTCTTCATATGCATGCTCCTCGAGACGTTTACTGGGCTGCCGTCAAGCGGATTCTCCGCTATATCTGTGGCACCATGGATCTTGGCGTCACGCTTCACGCCTCCACTGACACCGCCCTCGCCGCCTACTCCGATGCAGACTGGGCGAGCTGCCCTGACACTGGTTGCTCCACTTCGGGCTATTGTGTCTACCTTGGACCCTCACTCATCTCGTGGTCGTCCAAGCGGCAGCCTATGTTCTCTCGTTCCAGTGTTGAGGCTGAGTATCGTGCGGTGGCCAACGTCGTCGCCGAATGTTTGTGGCTTCGCCAGCTGCTTCGGGAGCTCTCTTGCCCTGTTGACCGTGACACGATGGTCTACTGCGACAATGTCTCGGCGGTCTACCTCTCCGCTAACCCGGTGCATCATCGATGGACCAAGCATATTGAGTTGGATATTCATTTTGTTCAGGAACGGGTGGCCCTTGGCCATATTCGTGTTTTACACGTCCCTACTTCCCAACAATTTGTCGATATCATGACCAAGGGCTTGCCTACGGCGTCATTTGAAGAGTTCCGATCCAGTGGGTGTTGACTATATGTGTTATGTGCATATTGTGTATTGGGCCCACCTCCTAGTTCCTTGTATAGTTGAGGTCTGTGGCCCACCTTTGTACATCATATATATGTGCCTATGCACGAAGAGCAATACATCGTGCAATTCACATAATCTACACTATTTAGTCTGACAACTCCGGCGACCATGTCGAGCTCCGGCAACCGCTCCGACTCTGACCTAGATGCCGATGAGGAGATGGCCCTCCGCATTGCCCTCGAGAAGTCCATGGTGGACACGGGGGCCAGTTACGGATCTGCCATCTCACCTCTCCCTCGCCGGCACAACGCGGACACCAGCGCTGGCCCCTCCCAGCTCGCGCGCAGCTCCACGAGGGCCGCGCAGTCCGCCCCCTCACGACGTCCCTTGCCACCCGTCGGCTGTTGCTTCCCCACTTGGGCAGCAGTGGGTGCTTGTGCCCACCCCACCGGCTCGGATGCGCGTGCGCCGCCTGCTGCGTGAGGCAGTGGGCAAGGGACAGGGACGCAGCAGAGAAATCTGTGCATCGCCGTCGCGGGTTTCTGGTGGAGCCCAAAGAGGACAAGTGGCTCCTCGCTTGGGTGTGCCATCGGCCACTTACGACGGCGGAGATGGACGTTTGGCAGCTCCACCGAAAGAACGGCAAGGCGCTCCGGATTGCCATTGAGCAGTCCGAATGTGAGGCGGCTGAGGTAGCGGTAGAGGTGGCTCGACTGGCGAAACTCAAGCAGTAGTAGGATAGGGCCGTCTGGTGGCTCAAAGGGCTCATCCTCTTCTCCTCCTCCGTTTATGACTCGCATGATCCTCCACCAGCCACAACGCCTACAGTTGCGCCGTTCGTTGGAAGGGGAAAGGGTCGGCGAGGAAGTGGTGAAGATCCGCCTTCTCCACTTTAATTTCATGTTTTTAGATGTAGTTTGAACTTGTTCGTCGTTTATGTGCATTATATGAACTTTGGTGATCTTTTGAAGATCTGCTGGTGATCTTATGGTGAACGATTTGTGCATTTATATGCCCATTTCTATGTCCGCTCCTGATCTAAGTAGTTTTATCGACATTGAATGATTTAGTATGGATATAGGGGATCGGATATGAAATATATGGATGTGGATAACGAGATTTGAGGAGTGATCGTTCAGTGTCCGCGGACACGCCCGGGCGCCTCCGCGGGCGTTTGGGGTGCTGGATTTGCCAAGTGCGGTTGTAGATGCTCTAAGCACGTCGACCAACATTTCTCTTTGACCACGGTGATGCCTCGTCTCACCTAGGCGCCAACGGTGCACACTACGGCGGCTTCCTCAACGCCTGCACCAAGTGACGATGTTCTGACTAGGGGACCCTCACCACGTCAAGTCCTCTCCTGGCCTTGTGGGCCACACTAGATGACCCTTGACGCATCATTGGAGGTATCGCAAAGACTTATTTTGTACACCAAGAAGCTAGATTCGTTGAAGACATTGTTTCCTTATGTGTAACTGACTAGGATATTGTAATCCTAGACCCTCCGGTATTTATCTAAACCGAGGGGTAGGGTCGTAGAAGGACACAACAATCTTAGGGTAGATCATCTGCAGTTTGTACTCCAACACAAAGCAATAAACACAAGCAAGACATCTGGTACTATCTCTTCGGAAAGCCTGAACCTGGGTAAAACTCCGTGTCTTAATTACCATCGCATCTAGACGCTTAGTTCGGGACTCCTATATGGGATATGTCGGACTTAGCTCTTTCACCAAGCACAACCTGTGGTGCTACTAGAGGCTCGTCGGCAAGGTGGCGGCGGTGCACGTGCGGAGCATAAGGTCGTGGTGGACGCCGGTGCTAAGGAGCAAGTCGTCAGGGTAACTACAACGCAGATCACCAAATCGCCCCTAAATGTTTGGACTGGATATTTTGGATATTTTTTGTCACCCAGCGGTGGTCATCAAAATTTGTCCAGACTGGTGTGGACGTCCGAAATTCCACAAATCGCAAACCGAGGGCGGTTTGCACATGTCCGGATGTCCGCAACATATGCATCTGACAACATGAACCCACCCAAAATTGAGGTGGAGCCACACATTTGGTCAGTTTCGCACTGTTTCTGAAGGAAAACTCGCCCATTCCCATTGCCTCCCCCTAGTGTCTACCTCCTCTTCACCGTTCCACCATCCACCGCCTCGATGGAGCCAATGTCGGGGGAGGAGACTGAGATGTTTGTCGTCCTCCAGAGCCGAAGGAGCCGAGGGAGGTAGCTGCCTATAAGGCTGGGTCCACGGAGCACAATGCCCGATGTGTGATGGCGGAGATGAAGAAGATAGAAGAAGCGGTGGCCGGACTTTGTCTAGAAAAGCAACCCAACAAGGTGGTGCCGCTCGGGCAATTGTTGCAGTGCTCGCCCCAGCTCAAGCCATCCTACTACTTCACCTCCCGGCACCTCGGTTCGGCCAGCACACAACAATCGCCACATCAGACTGCATCATCCTTCACCTCTGTCCATCGTGTCCACTTCGTTGTTGGCCTCAACACCGACTACAACTTCACAGAGTCAAAGTCGCTGACGCTTGTCCACTCGCCGATGCCAGTTGTGGAGCTCTTGTCCGACGATGCCCGCTCACTATTTGTCAGAGTACCTCGTGCAAGCGAGACAATGGAAGCGGACAATGCAAAGATGAACATTATCGACGATGGAGGCAACCACGAAGACGGAAAAGTGAAGGAATCCCAAGTGAATGAACAACAGCAGTCATACTCCCAGCAAATGTGCACCCAGAACAAACAACCGGATGATCCAAAGAATAAGAGGGGAGAAAATTTCATCTCAAAGGAGAATGAATTGGTCTGTGAGGTGTGGTTAGCCAATAGTATCGATCCATTCCAAGGCATGGAGTAAAGAGGCGCGACATTTTAGCAAATTGTGCATGTTTCATTTCACGAGCAAAAGTGCTACGACCCCTACCACATGGAAGTGATATGTGATCAGAATACGAAGTTACTAAGCCATCGATGGTACACCATTCAAGAGCATGTCAGCAAGTACTGCGGCGCGTACAAGTTATGACCCACAAGTATAGGGGATCATGACAGTCTTCGAGGGTAGTATTTCACCCAAATTTATTGACTCGACACAAGAGAGTCAAAGGATATTTGTAAGCCTTAATAGTTGATTTGTCAATTCAACCACACCTTAGGAGTTTTTTCCGTGCATCAAAATATTAGTAGCACGGTAATATGATAGTTTTGATAGTAGCAATAATAATAGCAATAGTAACAGTATCAGTGATAGTAGCAGTTTTGTAGCAATTGGAACAACAACGTCAATAATAGTAACTTAGCAAAGACAATATTATGAGAAGGCGTAGTCATGGATTAGTGATGGATATTTAGATGACATTCATCATGTAACAGTCACAACCTAGAGCGATACACAATAGCTCAAATTCATCAATCATATGTACGAAATAGTCATACATGCTTATAATAAGAACTTGCATAACATCTTTTGTCCTACCCTCCCATGGCAGCGGGATCCTAATGGAAGCTAAGGGTAATTAAGTTGCTCCTTTTAATAGAGAACCGGAACAAAACATTAACACATAGTGAATACATGAACTCAAATCACAGTCATTCCTGGAGAGTATCCAAATTATTGTTACCTTGGGGTCTACGGATCAGAACAATAACAAGTGCACATAACTTGCAAATAGGATCAAGAACTCAAATATATTGATGAAAACATAATAAGTTCAGATCTAAAATCATGGAACTCGGATCCTAGTGACAAGCATTAAGCATAGCAAAGTCATAGCAACATCAATCTCAGAATATAGTGGATACTAGGGATCAAGCTCTAAAAAATTGACTCGATTACCTGATCAGTCTCATCCATCTCCATCTACCTCCAATATGCCCTGTAGTTACTCACTCCTGGTGGTGAGCATCATGAGGTTGCTAATGAAGAGGGGTTGTTGATGACGACGGCGACGGATTGCCCCCACCGGAGCCCCGAACGGACTCCAGATCAGGGCACCTGATGAATAATAGGAGGTGACAACGGCTGTGTATCATAAAACACGGTGAAAGTTTCTGTCTGGTTTTTTTCTCGGAAGACGGTACTTATGGACCTGGAGGTACGGCAAATGGAGCCACGAGGGCCCCACAAGGTAGCAGGCGTGCTCCCTGCTTTGTGGGCAGGTGGTGGCCCCCCTCCAGTATATCTTTGCACCAGTATTTTTTATGTATTCAACAAAATCCCTCTGCCAAGTTTCGTCCAATTCCATGAACTTTTATTTCTGCACCGAAAACAACACCAAGGTAGTTCTACTTAAAATAGCGTTAGTCTGAGTTAGTTCATTCAAATCATGCAAATTAGAGTCCAAAATAAGAACAAAAATGTTTTGAAAAGTAGATATGTTGGAGACATATCAACAAGCAAGTGCAAAACCGGTGGCCAAGTGGTGCGACAATCACCGACCTCGTAAGTGTTGTGGCTTGTTGTTCTGTATGTTGGTCATTTCGTTGATTTTCTCGGTGTTGCAACTTGTTAACCATCCATTGTCTTCCTTCGCAAGCCTAACATGAGTTCCTGTTATACCACAACATAGAGAACAAGCACTCATCTTCACGCATTGTTGGATGAAGTTGAATGGGCAAAACAAGTGGCTCACCACTACTGCCAATATCGTCAAGACCGCTAAGGCAAATGAAGATAAAGGTGTTGATCCAACCGTTCCAACATGAGAAGGGCTTGCTCGGGCCAGGAAGGTGATTAGGAACCTGGGAAGGAAGTGGGGCGAGGAGAAGGAGAAGCGAGATGGGGCGATGGCTAAGATGACAAAGAGTTTCGAGGACATCATGACGAAGTAGGAGGAGGCATCTGTCAAGCACCATGAAATGAAGGAACAAAAAACATATGGTATGTTTAGCAAGTTCATAGAGAGAATAATATAGAGATGAAGGTTGCTTCGGAGGATTCCAAGATGTTGTTCATGAAGACATCTGAGTCAGATCCCGAGGCGGCGAAGATTGTCCTAGTCTATTGTGCGGGCTTGTTGAAGCACTTTGGACAAATGGAGAGTGTCGAAGAGTAAATTTTTGCCACATACAGTCGGGCTAGCAACTTTTGGGATTGGTTGGATGTAAAAAATTATTGAACAACTGATGCTTTTTTGTTCTAATGTGTATGTTTGCAACTATTAAACATAAGCTTAAATTGGTACTGATCTAGATATACATGTCAAGTGGAGGAGGCTAGAGCATGGACGGAGATTTGCAGACTCTGGTTGGATGGCCACCCCCTATCCATATTCTTGGATATGTCCGGACGTGTCCGCAGACATTTGGTGTGTCCATTTTGATGATCCGCGTTGGATTTTCCCTTAGTTTGGCTAATGAGGGGTATTGAGTTGTTTGTTGATGATTAGCCTAAAACGTGTGGTTCTTTGGAAATTTCCCCCAAAGTAGAGTAAACGGGTATAAATTCCCCTAAAGTGCATGTTCCATGCAACTCACTCTGGAAACAACCTATCAGAGTTAACTAATCAAATTGGAATAATTATCCTTATAGATCACTAATAGGTCAGGCTCTCTCTTCTTCATAGACTCACTGAAACATTTCGCATGTGCACGTGAGCGTGTACGTTTATGTGCTGCCAAATGGTAGCTTGACCACATCAGCACTAATTCTTACCACCAGTTGACTAGAAACAAAAAGGTTGAGATGAGATCTGGTCTTTAGGGGTTGACAATAATTTGGTGGTTTTGCTGCAGGCCAACAGGGGGGTTTGTGTTGCTTCTGGTTCATGCATGACATTAGGATAGGATGGACAATCTACCATTGCACTAAGTCACCTTAAAATGTAAGGTGGTTAGAGAACCACATGAAAAATAAAGTCAATTTTTGCCTAAGCTTTGATGCTTATTTATTGATGGTAGACGCTTAATTATGCATCCTTACTATACAGATAAGCAGTTGATGTTTAAACTTAAATAGTGTTAGAGTACGTAATGGGCCTGGGCTCGCGGTATAGTCCGTTAGTCTTAGGATTAATTAGAGATAAGGGTCGCTTTCTTAGGGGTCAAGTAAAACTTACTTGGGAGTCAAGTAGACCTCTCTATATAAAGAGAGGAGATGTATCAATCTAATCAAGCAAGAATTAAGAAGGAAATCCCCTCTCTTTATATAGAGAGGTTTACTTGACTCCCAAGCAAGGCTTACTTGACCCCTAAGAAAGCGACTCTTATCTCTAATTAACCCTAAGACTAACAGGCTATACCGCCAGCCCAGGCCCATTACGTACTCTAACGCCCTCTTGCCCGGCTGTGGGCAAAAAGGCCCCCGGCCAGCCCTCTCGCGTCCTCCTTCTAGCAGCGCCATAACAAATAGCTTATTAAGCTACTTCATAAGCACTTTCCATTGTACATGGCCTGGTCAGATAAACTGATCAATTGTGAATATAGTGGGGTTTTTACGCCCCAAACTACGGATGTCGTGTTCTCCTCAGGGACTAGGCAAATCGATGATCGTGCTTGGCTAAAGCTAAGTAACACAATTCAGATTATGAATGCAAGAAAATAAACCTACACTAAACAAGGTTGTACCCAAAGGTCGTCACCAAAGAAAATGCAAAAAAGGGCAAAGGGGGTTCAGATTATCTTCAATAATATTTTTGGTATTTTTGTTTTACTAGAAACAATAAAACATCAACACATGCATACATAGACTACAAAAGGAAATCTACAATAAGAGAACACATATATTACTAGAAAGTATGTAAAAGGGGCAAAAGTAAGATTACGGAATAAGGAAAGAAATTTCACATCACAATCACACTCACATATGTATACATCACAGGTACTTGATATCACCACACAAACATATATAACTAACATACAATGTAACAGAGGGAAGAAACAATAATGTGACAGGGACAGAAATATATCACCATACAAATATATATTTATATCACAGGTACAAAGCTACCATAGGTACTACAAGATGAACTCCTTTATTCAAGTACAACACACAAGTGACGGGTTTAACTAATTACCACACATAAGAACAGAGGGTCATATGCCACAATTCAGTTTTCCGATCAACAATTTAAAACCACACAAGCTTGAGTCTGAAACTAAACATATCATAGCACTAGACAAATCTGAATATTACATTCGATCTCAAATCTACAGAAATTTAGAGAGAGGGAGATGGCAGCAGCAAGAGGTTGAGGGAGAAGAAGTAGCAGCGGGTTGGTGGGTGAGGAGCAGCAAAGGCGTGGGGAAAGAGCAACAGCAGCAAGGTTTGGGAAGAAGAAGGAGCAGCAGCAGGTTGGCGATGGGAGAGGGAGCAGCATCAGTTTTAAGAGGAAGAGCAGCAGAGGCGTGGGGAAAGAAGAGCAGCAGCAGGTTGAAGATAAAGGAGCAGCAGACAACAGAGTTTGGGTTCAGAGAAGAAGAAGTGGCAGCAGTTTTGAGGTTCAGAGAAGGGGCGCAGCAGAGAGGTTCAAAGAAGCAGCTAGCTGGGCATCAGGGGCGTTGGAGAGAAGGTGCAGCAGCAGTTTTGGGGAGAAGAAAGTAGCAGAGGCGTGGAAAAGAAGAAGAGCAGCAGCAGGGTGACATGAGAGGAAGGAGTAGCAGCAAGGAGAGGGAGAAGAAGAAGCAGAGGCGTGGGGAGGTTAGAGAGAGAGAGCAGCAGCAGAATTTGGGGGAAGAAGAAAGGTGGAGGAGTAGCAGCAGTTTAGACGTGGGGAGGAGAATCACGCGGGGCATCAGACGCCTCCGGCCATCTGTCTGGTGGGTTGCGTGAGGTGTGGGGAGGCGCTGTGGTGCTGGTGGCTGGAGATGGTGGCGCTGGTGACGGCGGTGTGGATGGATGATGGTGGATTCGGGGAAGGAGAAGAAGATAGTGGCGCTGGTGGATGGATGGGAGGCGAAGGCGCACCACCACGCCGGCCTGGACGTGGCGGCGGCCGGAGTTGGAGAAGGATGGGTGAGAGAGAGATAAAGAGATATGCCAGGCCCCAAGGGGAATTGTGTAGTGACCTAGGGATTTTGATCCCCTCACGCAGATTTTGATGTTTGCACATGGGCCCTCCTACTATCTTCTTCCTTCCCAAGTAGATCCCCTCTCTTCTATAGTTAGCCTCTTTGGTTACTTCTTGTCATCACACACAAGCCCTTCTCTCTTCTCGTTAGCCACATAGTAGAAATCTTGACGATTATAGTGCCTTGCGCACTTTTCTGCAAAAGAAACAAATGACAAGTAAATGATCTTTTATATGATTTTCATTCAAATATATCACAACTCATAGCAAGAATGGATGGATATATCACGATAGATGCTAAATTTGAGTGCCAAATTATATATATGAAATGCACTTATCATAAACATAGGCCCGACAAGCTTGGGCCAAACTAATGGACTGATGGGCCAAGCTTATTTAAGAAATAAGCTAAATTTTCAGGGTTTTGGATTGATTGCATTGCAAAAAAAACCTCATAGCCGCTGCTAGGAACTTTTGGTCCCCTCGCCTTCAGATGACATCTTGGCATTAGGAGGCGAGGGATATGAGATTTAAGAACTTTTAGAGTCTTTGTCAACATCTAGTAGTCATCGCTCATGGCTTGTAATGTTTTTATGGTTCGACGGCCTACACTCTAGGGGATCGTTCCAGTCCAAGCATGTTCATCGTTCACGACTTCTCAGATATTTTTATGGATGACGCGAGGGACTTTTATAAACCTTTGTTGGTAATTAAATTCAGTGCAACTTCTCTAATTCAATTGCAGTCCCTTTACTAAAATGTTGACATTTTAGCTTGCAAAAATTGATATCATGAAGATGTCTTCAAATGATTTTATTGTAATTCTTACTTATGAGAGTCACACTGTAACCTTATATACATAAGAGAGTCATCCCCACTAACCTATTTATCTCAACATTCAATCATGCCACCTCATCATACAATTATGAATTGGATAAGGCTCACCTCAACATGCAACCATGCATGGTAAACGACCTATCAAAACATCCAACCATACATGGGAAAATATTTGTCATTCAATTATTCTACTTATATTCAACAAATATTGTGACAACTATACATAGTAATCAAGAAAATGTATTTTTTTAGTTCTTATGTTATCAACCCAAATTTTCATCAATAAATTATCGCAGCAACACGAGGGATATCCTATAGTTTCTTAGATCTCTTAGATCTTAGATCCAAAACAATGTACCTTTTTTAGGCAACCAAAACAATGTACCTGTAATCACACTGGCACTTGGGCCATGCCTGGTGTGCTGGCCCATTAGCACGTGTGCCCGACATGTCATAAGCCCAACACGATACGTGGCTAAATGGATCATGTGTGGGCCGCCAGGATAGACCCATGTGCCGACATGGCATGACACCTATTTCAGATTATTTTTGATATATAAGCCCAAAAGCCCTCAAAACAATCTAATTGGCCCAAAAGCACGCAACCCACAAGGAATTAACATGCCATGGCCCATTGCGTTTAACCAATGTGTCATGTTTGGTCTAGAAGTGACCAATTCCTACACGGCGCCTTAAGCATCTGTTATACTGTATTTCGCAACTTGGCGCACACCCACCTTCGCTCTGGTTTGGCCCATATACTCTTTTCTTCTTCTTGTGTTTTAACCCCACAAAAAGTGCACACGAGGTGTGATTCAAACCCATGACCTCCTTGTTCAGTGTTAGCTACAGTAGCCAACCAGACAACTCAACCCATATGATTGGTTACATCCTTATTATTCTTTTCTTATTTCTTCTTTTCTTCTCTTTTCTTTTTTCTTGTTCCTTTTTTTCTATTTTTTTCTTCAAAAAACATGATCTGTTTTTGAAAATTCTGTGAACTTTTTATGAATTCATGATTTTTTGAAAACATTTTGTACTTTTTTTGAATTCATGAACTATTGTTTTGAAAATCCGTGAATTTTCTTCAAATAGATGATTTTTTAAAAAAAGATGAACTTTTCAAATTTAATGATTTTTTCAAATTGTGAACTTTTCTCAATTTTGTGTTTTTTTTCAAAATCAATGAATTTTTTAAAATTTATGAACATTTTAAAAAAATTATGAACACTTTTCAAAATCACAATGAACTTTTTCAAATTCATGATTTTTTTCCTGATATTCATAAACCTTTTTCCAATTTCGTGAACTTTTGTATTCATGATTCTTCTTTTTTGGATATTTCTTTTTCAAGAGTCAACCGTCGACCGGTCAACCACGACCGAGCGAATGGTGCGACCATTGGAAGAGCGACATGGTAGCCTTTGATACTGGACTGTCCCAGATTGCAGGGAGCGTGGGCACCCGTTCTCCGGCAGATCCTATATGACGCTCGTGTGCATCATGTCGTCGTTGCTTCGCTGAAGCGAAGCGAGCGACCTAGGCAACACAGCCGGCCCACTTCAAACGAGCATCCGGTTTTTGGAACCTTCTAGTAGTTTCCCTAAACCTTTTTGTATTTTGCCGGTTTTGCATTTTTTCTGTTTTCTTTTTTTATTTTTCTTTCTATATTTGTTGTTTCAGTTTCTTTTAGTTTTTTCCTTTTCCTTAAATTTTTCATTTTCGTTTTTATTTTTATACTTTGTTTCAAAAAAATCAATGAAATTTCGTTCTTGATTTCAAAAATTGTTCACTTTTTAAAATTTTGTACACAATTTAAAGTATATCACAAAATGTTCAATGTGTATTTAAATGTTTGTTCAATGTATATCACAAAATTGTTCAATGTGTAGTTAAAAATTGTTCGCAGATATTACAAAAATGTCCAATGTATATTTAAAATTTATTCATCATATATCACCAAAATGTTCAATGTGTCATAGATATTGTTCAACACATATCTTAGAAATGTTCAGTGTATAATTAAAAATTGTAAAGTATATTACGAAATGTTCAATGTATATTTGAAAACTATTCATTGTATATATAAAAGTTCATTAAACGTTTGGTTTTCCAAAAAAATTGTGTACCTTTTTTCCTAAAAAAACTTGTTTCAATTTTTTTTTCAAGTTCCAAATTTTGTTCAAGAAAACATTTTTTTTAAGGAATGATTAAAAATAGATCCAGCTTAGGTCACGGGTTCGAATCCATCCATCACTGCATTTTTTTGTGACATTTTTTATTATGTTCGCTTGTCGCCTAGTAATGGGCCGGCCGTTTGAGCGAAAGGTCTTCATTGTGATGCTCAAGAGTGTTGAGCAGGAGCTCTCCTGTTCTCCTAGCCGACGGTTAAGGAGGGAAAACCCTATTCGTTATATTTCGTGGCAAGTTGTCGACCGACCGCACATGTTTTATAGTAAATAGGTCGGGCCAGTTAGCCCTTTTTTATGTGGGATCATTTTTCTGTTGTGGGAACCTTCTAGATGGTTCCTGGCCGGTTTTGGGAACCTTACAGAAGGTTCTTGAACTGGGTTTTCTGGTTTTCTTTTTTGTTTTTTCCTCTTCTTTTCATTTTTAGTTATTTTTATTTACAACAACAACAACAACAACAACAACAACAACAACAACAACAACAACAACAACAACAACAACAACAACAACAACAACAACAACAATAACAACAACAACAACAGCAACGAAGCCTTTAGTTTCAAACAAGTTGGGTAGTCTAGAAGTGAAACCCATAAGATCTCGCGGCCAACTCATGGCTTTGGCACCTGGATAGCAAGCTTCCACGCACCCCTGTCCATAGCTAGTTCTTTGGTGATACTTCAATCCTTCAGGTCTCTCTTAACAGACTCTTCTCATGTCAAAATCAGTCTACCCCGACCTCTCTTGACATTCTCCGCATGCTTTAGCCATCCGCTATGCACTGGAGCTTCTGGAGGCCTGCGCTGAATATGCCCAAACAATCTCAGACGTTAGACAAGCTTCTCTTCAATTGGTGCTACACCAACTCTGTCTCGTATATCATCATTTCGGACTCGATCCTTTCTTGTGGCCACGCATCCATCTCAACATACGCATCTCTGTCACACCTAACTGTTGAACATGTCGCCTTTTAGTCGGCCAACACTCAGCGCCATACAACATTGCGGGTTGAACCGCCGTCTTGCAGAACTTGCCTTTCAGCTTTTGTGGCACTCTCTTGTCACATAAGCATGCCAGAAGCTTGGCGCCACTTCATCCATCCAGCTTTGATCCGGTGGTTCACATCTTCATCAATACCCTCATCCTCCTGCAGCATTGACCCCAAATATCGAAATGTGTCTTTCTAAGGTACCACCTGCCCATCAAGACTAACCTCCTCCTCCTCACACCTAGTAGTACTGAAACTGCACATCATGTATTCGGTTTTAGTTCTACTTAGCCTAAACACTTTCGATTCCAAGGTTTATCTCCATAACTCTAACTTCCTATTTACCCCCGTCCGACTATCGTCAACTAGCACCACATCATCCGCAAAGAGCATACACCGTGGATATCTCCTTTGTATATCCCTTGTGACCTCATCCATCACCAAGGCAAAAAGATAAGGGCTCAAAGCTGACCCCTGATGCAGTCCTATCTTAATCGGGAAGTCATCAGTCTCGATATCACTTGTTCAAACACTTGTCACAACATTATCGTCCACGTCCTTGATGCGGGTAATGTACTTTGCTGGGACATTGTGTTTCTCCAAGGCCCACCACATGACATTCTACGGTATCTTATCATAGGCCTTCTCCAAGTGAATGAATACCATATGCAAGTCCTTCTTTTGCTCCCTGTATCTCTCCATAAGTTGTCGTACCAAGAAAATTGCTTCCATGGTCGACCTCCCAGGCATGAAACCAAACTGATTTTTGGTCACGCTAGTCATTCTTCTTAAGCGGTGCTCAATGACTCTCTCCCATAGGTTCATTGTATGGCTCATCAGCTTAATTCCATGGTAATTAGTACAAGTCTGAACATCCCCCTTGTTCTTGAAGATGGGTACTAATATACTCCGTCTCCATTCTTGTGGCATCTTGTTTGCCCAAAAGATGAGGTGAAAAGCTTGGTTAGGCATACTATCGCTATGTCCCCAAGGCCTTTCCACACCTCAATGGGGATACAATCAAGGCCCATTGCCTTGCCTCCTTTCATCCTTCTTAAGCCTCCTTGACCTCAGACTCCTAGATTCGCCACACGAAACACATGCTAGTCTCATCAAAGGAGTCATCCAGTTCAATGGTAGAACTCTCATTCTTCCCATTAAACAGCTTGTCGAAGTACTCCCGCCATCTATGCTTAATCTCCTCGTCCTTCACCAAGAGTTGGTTTGCTCCGTCCTTGATGCATTTGACTTGGCCAATATCCATCATTTTCCTCTCTTGGATCTTGGCCTTCTTATAGATGTCTCTTTCGCCTTCCTTCGTGCGTAACCGTTAGTAAAGGTCCTCGTATGCTCGACCCCTTGCTTCACTGATAGCTTGCTTTGCGGCCTTCTTCGCCATCTTGTACTTCTCTTTGTTGTCTGCACTCCTATCAAGGTATAGGCGTCTGAAGCAATCTTTCTTCTCTTTAATTGCCTTCTGGACATCATCATTCTACCACCAGGTATCCTTATCTTCGCTTCTCTTTCTCATGGACACTCCAAACTCCTCTGAGGCCACCTTATGAATGTAAATGGCCATCTTCATCCACACATTGTCCGCATCCCCTCCTTCCTCCCAAGGGCCCTCCTTAATGACCCTCTTCTTAAACACCTAAGCTACCTCCCCCTAAGCCTCCACCACTTCGTTCTAGCGATTTTGGCATGCTTATCCTGCTGGACACGAATCTGAAAGCGAAAGTCAACAACCACCAGCTTATGCTGAGGTACAACACTCTCTCCAGGTATCACCTTACAGTCGAGGCACGACCGCCTATCTTCTCTTCTCGAGAAGATAAAATCAATCTGGCTAGAGTGTTGGTCACTACTAAAACTCACCAGATGTGATTCTCTCTTTCTAAAGAGGGTGTTGACTACAATCATGTCGTAGGCTAAAGCAAAGCTTAAAACATCTTCTCCTTCTTGATTCCTGATGCCATAGCCAAAACCCTCATTTAAAGAAAAAAAATCGATGTGGCGCATCGCTGAGAGGGTTACGCCCCAACGAAAATCTTTTGGGTTTCATCTCCATAAGAGTGACTGAGTTTTTATGTTGGCTCGCCAAGTCTATCACAACCCTCCGCCTTGATCCGGGCTTGGGACCGGCTATTTGAGACAAATAGGCAGAGTTTTTAGTTATTTATGTTTTTTTATTTTCTTTTTTTCTGTATGTTTTCTTTCCATTTCTTTTCTTCTATTTTTTTCAAAATATTTTTTCATGTTTCAAAAAAAATGTTCTCAGATTCAAAAAATGTTCTCGTTACACAAAAAAAGTTCAAAGCTTTCGAAATTTAGAAACCTAACGGATTTCAATTTTTTTGTTCATGTATTCAAAAAAATTCGTGCTTTCAAATTTGTTCGGAATTTTTCAAAAATTGTTCACTGTTTCAAAATTTGTTCTCCAGATTCAAAAAAAATTCATGCTTTAAAAAATGGTTCGCGCTTCAAAATTATTTTTCCGTTTCTAAATTTGTTCTCAAGATTCAAATGTTCATGCTCTAAAAAATTATTCACAAACTCCAAAAATGTTCATGTTTTCGAAAATTGTTTGGGAAATTCAATTTTTTTGTTTTCATAAATAATGTTTGCATTTGTTAAAGAAAATGTTACATTCAAAAAGTTAATCAAAATTTGTAAAAAGAAATCCTGATTTTGTCAAATTGTCTTAAGTCTGAAACTGTACTTAGTTTCTTAGAGATTTTCGTTGTATTTCGGTCAATAGGTTCGTTCTATCGCAGTGGCTGGCACCTAGCTCATGCAAGCTTGCAGTCCTGTTTTTGATTCCTAGCCCTTGTGCGAGCGACAAATAGGGCTCCCGTAGAACGGGCATTTCCTAAACAGCGCCTTATGCGCCCGATTCTTCCTTGTTCGCAAACCGGCGAACACCCACCATCAGCCTTGGGCCGGCCAGCTGAGTTCTTTTTTTCTAATAAAACTGCACAAAAAACAGACCCACCAGTTCTAGAACAAATGCAGTAACCGCCTGGATAACAGCACCTCTTGCGTTTAGATATACACTTCCTACCCTTTTTACTCTTCGTTTTTTTCGTTTTGTTTCTTTTTCTTTATTTTAGAATTGCGAATTGTTTCTTTTTCTTTATTTTAGATTAGCAAATTATTATTTTGTTTTCCGTTTCGTTTCTTTTTCTTTATTTTAGATAACGCGCATGCTTTTTTTTAAATGAATGGTTTTTTCTCAAATAAATGAAAATTTTCAAAATTATTGAACTTATTTTGAAAATTGATGTTTTTTTTTCGAAATCAATGAACTTTCTCAAAATGGGTGAACTTCATTGAAAATCGATGAACTGTTTTTTAGAATTGATGAACTTTTTTCAGAATTGATGAACTTTTTTTAAAATCGATGAACTTTTTTGAAAATCTATGATTTTTTTATGAATCGATGAAATTTTTGAAAACCGATTAACTTATTTCAAAGTAGATGAACTTTTTCTAAAATCGATGAACTTATTTCAAAGTCGATGAACTTTTTAAAAAAAAATGATGACCTTTTTTCAAAACTGATGAACTTTTTTAGAAAAACCACGAACTTTTTCCAAAATAGATAATGTTTTTGAAAATTAATGAACTTTTCTTAAATTGGTAATTTATTTTCAAATATCGATGAACTTCTTTTCAAATGGATGAACTATTTTTTGTAAATCTCTAACCCTTTTTTGATTTCACAATATTACCTCATAATAATTAAAAACTGGGCAGTTTTGTTCCTATCGGGATGAACTGCACAAAAGACGCAAAAAAAAAAGAACTTTGCTCCTTAGCGAGCGGCCGAGCGAGGGAATGAACTACTGCGGGCCGCAGCCCGCTTAGATGCGCTCCTGAAGTGCACCACACGGGGATTTCCTATTCGCCGCTCTCTGCGGCAAGAAGTCGCAGGTTCGCACAGGCGGTCGATCCGATAGGTGGTATTGGGCCTGCTTGTTTTAAGCGCTTTCAACAACATTCCCGGTTTTGGGAACCTTTAGCCCAGCAGGTTTTCTACGGTTTTGGGAACCTTCTAGAAGGTTTCTAAACCAGGTTTCTTTCTTTTCTGTTTATCTTTTCGTTTTTATTTTATTTTGTATCTTTTTTCCTTTTTTCTCCTTGTTTCCTTTTTCTGTTAATTTTCTTTACTTATTCTTTTTTGTTTCTTTTTTCTCCGATTTTCTTTTTTTCATTTTCATTTTTCTTTCTCAGATTTCTTTTTCAAAAAATGTCCGCACTTTACAAATTTTGTTCATTTTTACAAAAAAGTTCCTATTTTTAAATTTTATTCATAACTAACAAAATTTGTTCGCTTTGTTTCAAAAAATGTTCATAATTTCATGAAATGTTCCATCTTCAAATATTTGTTCAAAAATTCAAAAAATATTCGTGCTTTCAAAAGTTGTTCAGAATTTCATAATTTGTTCGCAATTTAAAAAAAGTGCATGTTTTTCAAAAACTTTTTCTGCAGTTTCAAATTTTTTGTTCGCATAGGCAAAAAAATGTTCTTGTCTATGAAAATGTTCAAAAATTCAAAATATGTATGCACTTTTTCAAAATATATACCATTTTTTTGAATTTTTAAACAAATTTCATGTTTGAGTACATTTTTATGTAATGTTTCAAAAATTGTTCATGTTTCAAAAATTGTTTGCAGTTTTCAAAATATGATAGTTTTTCAAATTTTGTTTGGTACGTTTTACTTTTTTAGAAAAATGACATTTTAAAAAATTGTTCTCGTTTAAAAAAATCACAAATTAAAAAATGTTCCTGTTCTCAGAATTTGTTCACAAATTAAAAAATGCTCCTCTTTTCTGTAAAGTGTTCACAAATTCAAAAATTGTTCACAATTTGTCAAAAGTTGTTCATGATTGTGAATTTTTGTTCGGAATTTAACAAAATGTTCATATTTTTTTAGGATTTGTTCATAAATTCAAAATATGTTTCTATTTGTAGTTTTTCAACAATTCAAAATATTGTTCACATTTTTCGAAAAACTTGTCTGTTTTTATCGAAACTGATCGTAATTTATAAAATGTCCTGTTTTTTAATATTTGTCCAGAACTTCAAATTTTTTCCTTTTTAAGATTTTTATTACATATTCAAAAAAATGCTAAAAAATTTAAAACTCGTGTGTGTTCGTAAAAAACGTTCTTACATTTAAAAAATATATTCAGAAATTATAAGAAAAGATCGAAAAAGGAAAAAATAACCGGATCTGGTGATGTGACTAGTTCTATGGTATTCGCATTGCCATATCACCACAAGCATCAATAAGGCGTAGTGGTTAGGTGCCTCGCTCTACAAGTGCGCGGTCGTGAGACCGATTGCTCGCTTAAACTTCCGGCCCATTCGGGGGGCGTCCTGTAAGCGGCACATAGGTGCTCCCCACCACGCGTGCCGCCACGACACGAGCCATTTATAAACGGGCTACTGTGGGCCGTGCCATACCAGGCACGTTAATGGGTCAGCCCGGGCTATGCCGGCCCATTTGGCCAGGTCTGCCTGTAATGACTTTTTAGTGTGAATAAAGTTACATGTATTTTTTATGAAAACAAGTAAATTTGCAGTTACTCAAAAAATGTAAATTTGCAGGGCAAAAGAACTGGTCTCCATTTGCTCCCAAACTCACCCGACCTGCATACCCTTTCCCCCCGTCATCAGCCATGGCGACCGCAACGAGGAGGCTGCTCCCGACGCTCCTCAGAACCCTAACCGGCACCCGCCACCCTGGCGCGGCGCGGGGCCTCGCCACGGAGAAGGCAGTCGGCGCCGCGGCCGTCGTTGGAAGCCACACCGCGAAATGGATGCAGGTACCCATCCCCTCGTCTCCGCTCTCTAGATTCCGATCCGGTTGGATCAGATTCCTAGGCCTCTAGAAGTTACCGCATTTCTCGTGCGATCCGCCCAATCCGGTGCGAAAGGTCGCGTCTTTGCGTGTCCAGCGTGCGATTTTTGCGATCGGTATAGCGTGTGGCCCTTGTTTAGGTGCGTAGTTGCATGATTAATTTTAGACTCCCCATTTGGCTTAGGTCAATCTGGATGTTCCCTTGAGACATGTTTGGGCTGCTTGATGCTAGGTGTATGTGCTAATGGCTTCAGCTGTTTTGTTGGTACATCTGGATGTCTCGGATAACTATCATCTTTCGACTTGCCATTGATAAGTGCAAGCTCGTTGATGGCACATGTTAAGAGTGGATGCATCTATTTGGTCCATATCGTTCTCAGATGGTAATCATGTGATCAGTTTGGAACTCCCGAGTCTTGTCATAAATTTGCTGACAGTGTTAGGAACGGTGATGCATCTATGAATTCTTACAACTGACAGCTATGAATCTGCACATTCAACTGTACCAATTCCTCTGGTTGACCCATCCTTCAGTTATGAGCTAGCAGAGTCATGTAAACAATCTGCAGCTACAGCTAAACACATGAGCAAGTTGATGAGACCAACATTTTGTGAGTTTATTTTTTTTGAAACGGAGGCAAAAAATTTGCCTCATCCATTAATTAAGAAGAAGAGAACTGCACGGTTAATTAACAGAAAACCAGGTGAAAACCGTTACAATCCGCTGAGCGGCACACGACCACCGAGCCAAGCCACACCATAGAGGCAGTGCGAAGCCACATGAAGATCCTGCCAATCACCCAGCAACCTGCGATGAGGACAATGCAGCTCCGATTCTGACGGAGAGCTATGAAGGAGAAATATGCTAGGCTGGCGCTAGAGAAGATCGCCGAACAGACCACCTGCCACCCACCATCGTTGCCACATGCACCCCACGCCGCAGCTCTGACTTCAGAATGACAGACAATCCGAGGCAAACTCGTGAACATGCCGGAGAAGAGCCGACTACCGCAGCCATTGCCGCGACCCCGACATCTCTCACCCTCATCATCGTTGCCACAAAAGCCTTGTCACCAACACTGCCATCTTCCACCGGCCACCGCGGCGACCACTGTGACGACCCCACCATCCTCACGCAACCACTGGTCCCTCCAGCCGGTCACTTCTCCAAGAACGATGCCCCCAAGGGGGAGCATGGCGCATGATGCCACTATTGTCCGATCACGAGCAGATCTAGGGTTTCCCCTGGAGTGGTCTGGATGGAGAGCCTGCACCGCGCCTCAACAACGTCTTCAAGAAAGCGACGCCTGCCTTGGCCAACAACCAAAAGCTAAGCTTTCGCTCGGCGCTGCCAGACCCTCCGCCTGCACAGAACGGCCAGACCACCAAACTGCCACTTGCCATCCCCGCCATCCGCAGCGACCCATCAGATGAGCCCAACCCAGGCCCATTAGCCATACAGGACCGACAAAACCCAGATCTGGTGGGAGGACCTCCCAGATCCAGGCCCACTGGAGCCTTCCGCCTTGCCGCCACCGCTGGCATGGCGGACCAGAGGCACGCTGCCATGGAGCGTCGCACCGCACAGCCACTGCCATGCCTTGGCAGGACCCACGCTGCATCACGGAGGAGCAGCTGCACGTCGAAGGAGCCGCCGCCGCAGGAAACCACCTCATCCAGCCACCGCAGCCGTGCCCAGCACAGCGCCGTGATGAAGCGCAGGTCCTGCCAAGGCGTGGCGGTGGCTGTGCACTGTGACGCTCCAGGGCGGCATGCTTCTGATCTTGTGAAATCGACATTTTGTGAGAGTAGCTACCAATATATCTGATGATCTTGTGAAATCGACAAGAAGTTTAAATGAATGAAGGTTCAGTGGGTTTAACGTTTGTGGACTTAGATTATCCCTGGTTAAGCTTTTGTAGTCATTTGCTTGATGAGATCTTCTGATCCTTTTGCTTATTTTGTAATATGCAAGCTCATCCTGT
Organism: Triticum aestivum; assembly: GCF_018294505.1. Lineage (NCBI taxonomy): Eukaryota > Viridiplantae > Streptophyta > Magnoliopsida > Poales > Poaceae > Triticum > Triticum aestivum. The sequence continues at coordinate 335,608,592 of NC_057813.1, forward strand.
TGTACTTTACTATTTCTATACATTGTATCTTTCTAGTTTGTGTCCTTAGCTTTGGCTGAAGCATGACAGACCATTGATAGGTTCTTCCCAAGAGATGTGTATTGCTTGATTTCGTTTCATGACTTACAGATGTTTGACTGTCACATCTCTAGTTCTCCCTTCTACTATTGTTGATCAAGTGAAACTGTTCTCCCTCGCATTAAAAGATGGATCTTAGATATACTCCCTCCGTTCCAAATAATTGAAGTTCTAGGTTTGTCCAAAATTATTAAGTCTGACCAAGTCTATACAAAACTATATCAACATCTACAACACCAAATTTGCTTCATTAGATTTATTATGAAAAATATTATCGTATTATATATATTTGACATTCTAGATTTTTCTATTGACTTGGTCAAACTTAAAAGTTTTACTAAGGGATATCCTAGAACTTCAATTATTTTGGAACGGAGGGAGTAATTAATAATGGTTGCAAGTGCTAAAGATGTATGATATAGTGAACTGTTCTTCCTATTGAATTTTTGCTATAATAATGCCACTGGCATCAGTAGAACACTGTCTTACCATACTTTGATAGTATGACTTTTGGTTTCTCCCATTTTCCAAGTAAAGATCAAATGATCAGTATTATTTTGAGGCTTTTCTGGCTATTGGACTATAGGTAGATTAGAAGTCTGTAGTTGAACAGACTGAAAACTAATGTTGCTTGAACTGTGGGATAGTCATCATTGAAAGTAAATTATCGAACTCTTGAATCTTAATATCCTTGAAGATACTAAAATTTGTGTTTATACTGTTGTACCAGTTAGTCAGGAAAAGTTTCAGGCCATGATAGAGCAGTTTAAGGAGTTTGTCATGTGATATTCACACCTTAAGTAGCATAATGAGCTGACATATGAGGTCTATTGATTGCATTGGGTGTTTTTTTCTGACTTGTTGTGTCATCACTACTTATAAAAAAAACCTTTCATTTTATTTATTGCAGGACACAAGCAAGAAATCTCCAATGGAACTTATCAATGAGGTGCCACCAATCAAGGTTGAAGGGCGAATTGCCGCATGTGAAGGGGGTAAATCAATCAAACACTTCCCACCTTTACACATTGTCACTGTCATGCTTTGGCCACACTGTTGCTTGCGAATGCTGATATACTCATGATGATGCATTTTCTGCAAAGCTGACTGTTTCCATTTGGATTACAGATAAAAACCCTGCCCTTGGCCATCCAATTGAGTACATCTGCCTTGATCTGGATGCACCTGCTGTGTGCAAATACTGCGGCCTTCGCTATGTTCAAGACCACCATCACTAAGTAGAGAAGATACCATCCTTTACCACAGCAGAATTTGGAGTTGCTGCATGCTCATTGGGTTCACAATGTATGCCAATGTACTGTGTATTGCGCTTGATGGCAAAATGTTGTCTGTGACTGTCATCCTACTTTTTGTAACACAATAATGTTGCATTAACTTCGAATTGATTTTCTGTAGCTGACATTTGTCGGCATTTGCTGAATTAATGCACTTTCCATATCAAACTCCCTGCACTCTGGATAAAAGGGTTGAGAGGGAAGGAACATGAAATTGATTTTAGAAGCTGCTTAGTGAACATTTGGCCATTGAAATCAATTCCCTTTTTCCGTATGATGTTCCTTTGTGCTGGCCATCGAGATCATTTCCCTTTCTCTGTATGATGTTCCTTTGTGTTGTCCTGACCATTGTTTATGGAAAATCATATGTTGGTTGCGGATATAGGAGGAACAAAAGCATTTTATAACCCCTTGCTGTCTGTGACGTGCATGACATAAACTGCTTAGAAGGACAAAACCAACCACCCATCTTGAATTGGAATGGAGGATTTTCTAGAATTCTGCGCGAATTAGTATCTTCTGAAATTCATGCATTTGCCACATTGAAGCGTAAAAGAAGACAAATATGTGAAGCACGCCGGACCTAGGGGCAAGATTGGAAAGTATTGACCGGTGCCAAGGTGCCAACGGCCACCATTAACTGGAAATAACCTTTGATTGGTCATGCGCAACTTAGAGTAGATTCTGTCTGGCCCATCCCAAAGGCAGACAGCGCAGGGATTTATTCATGCCTTAGGGATCTTCTCAATGTCTCCTAGCACCTATCCGCTCGAAGACGAGAATGTCAATCCTACCGCGGTATTCCTGACTTCCCATGTTTCTTGGTCTTGTTCAGGTTTTGATGAGACATTTCCATTGCAAACATTTGAGTTTTCATGTCCAGATCAACTTTGGTTCAGAAAATCCATGCCTTTTCCAATGATATTGTATTTTGGCTCTCACAATTGATTTTTTTAATATAAGCCTCTGAATTGTATGCGCAGTTCATCCTACATCATTCTCTCCTCAAATCAAGAACTTGCTCTAGATCAAAATGCCCTAGTTAGGAAGATTATCTTCTAAAAAAAGAGAGAGAGGAAGATTTATCCTGTGATCTATGAATATGATGACAAGTTTCTGCTTATGGTCTGGCTTCAGGGTTTCTTTCGGTGGATAAGTTGAAATTTTAGTCGCAACATTCAACTCTTATATCTTGAATTTCCATTGGTCGTATCTGATTTGATAATTTCTGATGTGTACTAATTTATTTATTTTACTCGAAGTAGTGTACATTAGTTCAGTATGCGGCCTGAGTCTAAGCAGGGTGTTATTTCAGTATATCGCTTTCTAAGAATTTATTCAAGTATCAAGATGATATCATTTGCTCATTTGCGGCGTTTTTCAGAATTGGAAATTATCAGCACCAGCTCCAGCAAAGAAATCATGGATCCCAGCGGGCTTTGGAGGCAGTGGCAAGCATGACGCCACCATCGACATACCATTATATGTACATATATACTATGACTCGTTGTCCATATAACATGATAATATAGTTTTTTTTGGTACAGTTGATGATAAGTCCAATTCATGCAGGATCCGAAGAAGCGGGAGCAAGAGCTCTTATCATGGGAGGAGGATTTGAAGAGGAGGGAGCGGGTTCGATCACCTTTTTCACTTATACAAATCCTATGGTGTTCATTTCTGTCGATGAATATTTTAAAAAGAAACTATCATGTGAAGCTAACCAATTTGCTCAAAAGTGACTCTTAGAATTTTTTCTCATTCTTTGCAGGATATCATACAGAGGGAGAATGCAATGAACAGAGGTAGTTCTACAAGATCACCATTACATCTCCATCATGGTTTAATGTTTTGACCACATTTTCAAAAACGCATCTGTTTGTGCAGCTGGTGTCACCATCGAAGTGAAAAATTGGCCACCATTCTTTCCCGTCATACATCATGACATAGCCAATGAAATACCAACCCATGCTCACCAGTTGCAATATTCAGCATTTGCTAGCTGGCTAGGTACTTCACCTTCCAACAGTTTTCTCCAATTACTTGAGATTTATTGCTGATAGTTTTCACGCTTGTTCATCGGCTGCTCTTTTTGCAGGAATTGTTGTATGTCTCAGTTGGAATGTATTTGCTGTCTTAGTTGAATCAATTCACGGGGAAGGTGCTAAATATTTTGCCTCATGAACATTTTTTTTTTCAGTGTGCATCTTTTTCTTATCCTTTTTATGGCAGATATTGTTCTTTTTCTCCTTGCCATCATCTATGCGGCATTTGGATGTCCTCTTTCATACATCCTATGGTACAGACCTCTGTACCAGGCCATGAGGTTTCTTTTTTAACGACCAGCTCGAAGTAAATAATTGTTCAGACAATGCTCTGTGCAAATGAAAATTTGCTAACTGGATTCTCTTGTTTTGTAAGCCAGAACTGATAGCGTGGTGACATTTGCCCAGTTTTTCGTCTTCTACTCGGTAGTTTTATCCACTTAGCTGAGTTCCGTATGCTAATAATCTAAACATCTGATTCTATTGCATTTTTCTCAATATTAATCTTTCATCCGTAACATGAGATGAGCATAATGACGGTTTGATATGTGCCAGGTGCATGTTGGATTTTGTGTTATTGCTGCAATTGCTCCGCCGATAATATTCATGGGGAAAACTCTTACGTAAGTCTAATAACCACAGTGCTGTTTTCTTGCTAAGTTTCCAACTGAAATAGTTCAGTACTGTTTCTTTACCTGAAATCAGGGGAATTCTTGTGGCTATCGATGTTTTAAACACGGATATGTTTGTCGGGGTACGTTCGTCTGCATTACATTATTATGGTTAACTATGAACATAACTTCAGTGATCTAACTTGCCGTGGGCCTTAATTCTTGTCTGTTTTGAAGCAATGCAGGTACTTTATCTAATTGGATTTGTATTGTTCACGGCGGAATCTCTTATAAGCATTTGGGTGCTTGAGGTTGATGCACATTTCATCTTCTCATTTCTTTCAACACTTCTGTTGCCATAAAATATTTTGGCCTGGCTGTTACTACTATCGCTCTTATGAACTTGCTTGGTTGTGACGAAGCTCCAAAATCGGAGTCTGGTTTGCATGACTTATTCTTTGTCCCCTTGCATTCATTCATGTTAGTGACATCATGATAGAAGGAAGAACAATAAGATAAAATTATATTTGGATGCTTCCTTACTTCCTAATCTTGTGCAACTACTAGAATGATCAGCTTTTGCTGTGGTTTTTTCTCAAACTATTACACACACAATTATTGAAACCACACAACTTTCCTGCATGGCTTGTTGACATCCTTAAATTTTACTCCTACTATTTTTCAGAGAGTATACATATATTTTCGAGGGCACAGGTGAAGCCTAGCAATGAGACGATGAAATCATTCAGGGCAACTGTCTCCTCAACAGCAAGCATTCTGATGCAAAACACAAAGTTGACGGTGAATGTTAGTGAACTGCTTCTGCCGAATTCTTGCATATTCAGACATACAGTGGAAATTGATTTAATCTCATAGTAGAAATGTGAATCAAGATAACAAGTACTATTTGATTCAACATCTCCGAAACAGAATGGTGGTACCAGATCCCATGCCTGCAAAACTTGCGGCGTGTCTCCTGCCGATGTGCCAACGGTGAAGCGTGTTAGAAAGTTCAGGCTTATGCAGGTTCTCCGGTCAAAGATGAAAGCATTTAGGATCTCCTTTGTTTTTCATTTGTATCTGATAAATCTGTACTGTTTTCTATAAATATTAATATCAGATTTGTTTCCTGAAAGAACATCTCTGAAGAAACAGATTACTCAATTGGCAGGTTTGAAATTAAGTTCTTTATTCCTGCACCTGGTGCACCGACTTTAATCTTCAGATAAAAATATATATTACCATGGATTCAGAAAATAGGCTAGTTCTAGCTTATCTAAATCTGAAGAAACTATACAAATGAATGGTGTCTTCGCAATTAGTATCCAGTACTACCTGAAAATTTTATATCCTTCTATCTTGATAAATGAAAGAAAAAGGGGAAGATTACAACTCGTGGTTGTTAGCAATAGCACATAGGTTGACAAAACATATTCATAAGATGAAGAACATGTCGTGCAAATCCAAGTTTATCCAAGCAATTCATTTAGGATGTAAGGTCCAAAATGAGCAACTGCGTATCGAACAAGATTAATCAATCACCTGAAATATTTTTGTTCTAAATAGTACACAATCCCCTACTCTAAATAGATGTCCGACAAGGCTATAACAGCATTCTAATCTCATTGTACTACACACTACAGGAATACAAAACATCTTCATGAATCTGAGTCTGATCCAGAAAGGTTTGACTCCGACTTGGCTTGCCTCTTGAGCCCCTCGCGAATTCGATCTTTAATCGCAGTTTCCTGTCAAATGAACAAACCGAACACAATTCATGATCGCAAAGTAATAGTGTGCTGACAAACTGCGGATAAGTTACTCGAGGATTGATTACCATCATGTGGCAACCTTCCTCAAACTTCTCAAGAAACCCGACGATCCAACGGTCAGCATTCTCCATACACTCCACAGGATTGCTTCCAGCTATCTTTGCGGCCCTGTGAAACTGCATATGTGAAAAAGTAAAATCACGCGAAGACTAGTGTCCCAGATTGGGTGTGCTTTGTCAAGTAAGTTGGATCGATCACCTTGTCTTGATGCTCCTTGACCTTCTCTTTTAGCTTGGTAATGCCCATGTTCACTCTCAATTGCTTCTCCTAGTCACATTATTACAGTAAAAAGGAAGTGCTTGATTTTGTTCCTTGTCCCGCGCTTTTTCGCTTCGAAAATAGGTGGGCCCTTAGACCTAGCTGCCGCTCCACTATCCAGAACGCCTGGGCCTCGGCCCCTAACCGGCCTACTCACGCTCTTTCCTTGGCTGCCGCTCTAGAACGCTCGCGCTCTGAGTTGAAGAAGTGGAAACGTCTCGCTATCCCCCTATCCACCCGTGAAGGTAACTGCAAAAACGTTATCTCGGTCCTGGATCTCATTGAAGAATCCAGGTTCCTCTCTCGTCCGGAAATCTCGCTTAGACGGGTCGTTATTAAAGTTCTCCAGCGCACTATCCATGAAAAGGTCCTCTACTAGATCCAACGTGGAAAAATTCGCACAACTATTGACGGCGACGAAAACTCTCGCTTCTTCCATGCCTCTGCCTCGGCTCGGCTTCGCAAGAACAAAATTTCTGTCCTTGTTTCAAATGGCTCAGAATTTTTTTCCCACGCTGACAAATCAGACATCCTCTCTGACTTCTACTTAGGGCTCTTGGGTACAGCTTTCAATCCGTCCTGGGCTTTTGACCTTGAAGATCTCTACCCCTCTCCCCTTCCCCAGCTCCGGCATCTTGCTGATCCCTTTACCGATGACGAAATAGCCACAACCTTCTTTTCCATGAACCAATCTGCTAGTCCTGGTCCTGATGGATTCGGGCCAGGTTTCTACCGTTAAGTTCTGGCACATTCTTAAAAATAAGATCAAATATTTCTTCCTAGAATTCTATCACCTCACTAGCGACATTTCTTGCCTCAATAGAGCTCCCATCATCATCCTCCCAAAATTGCAAGACGCCCGATCTCCATCTGACTTCCGCCCTATCTCGCTTCAAAACGGCCCGATCAAAGGAGTTGCAAAACTCCTCACCAATCGCCTCAAAACACTTATCCCACTGCTCGTCCACGCCGATTAGACAGGTTTCCTCTCTGGGCGCAACATCTCTGAAAACTTCCTCTACGCAGCAGATATCCTACACTGCTGTGCTAAACGCAAAGCTCCTACCCTAATTGTTGAGCTCGATTTTCGAAAGGCTTTTGACTCAGTCAGCTGGCCCTCCCTTCTCCGAACTCTTCGCACACGCGGCTTCCCTTCTCGCTGGTGTGACTGGATCAGCTCGCTGCTCGACACTGGCTCCATGGCAGTCATGCTGAACGGCATTCCGGGCAGATGGATCCAATGCAAAAACGGCCACCGTCAAGGGGACCCCCTCTCTCCCTACCTTTTCATTATCATCGCCGACATTCTGCAACAACTTATTATCAAGGCCAACAGGGATGGACTCCTCCTTTACCCTCTTAGCCCCACCTTACCTTGCCCTGTCCTCCAATACGCCGACGACACTCTCATTATGGTCAAAGCTACACCGGACTCCGACATCCACCTTAAGAGGATTCTTGACAACTTTGCTGCTGCCACTGGTCTACAAATCAACTGTGGCTGCGCGCAAAGGAATTCACACCGCCAGCGCTTCGCAAGGCGCTCAAATCCGTGGCACTTTTGGTGCCGTGGATGATTTGGAAGCATAGAAATGCGTGTGTTTTCGACCATGTGAACCCATCGCTGAATGAGCTTATAGACACGATTAAAGACGAGACCAGATGTTGGGCAAAGGCTGGAGCTCAAGGGCTCAGGGTCGTTTTGCCATCATCCTGGGATGTTCACTGAGCCTCTGTTGGCTGTGTGTAAAAACTGCCTCCTAGGAGGATGTAAATACCCTCTCTTTCCAATGCAATGAAACGCAAAAGCCATTTGCGTTTTCTCGAAAAACTACATTCATTCCTCTAAATGTAGACACCGATCAGGCCGCAAAGTTCGCCTCTGATCTGGCCACCAACATTTCCTCCTTCCCGCAGACCTATCTGGGTCTCCCTCTCTTTCCCCACAAATTGCCTCCGTCCGCGTTCCAACCGCTTATCGATAGGTGTGACATGTACCTCTCGGGATGGGCAGCGTTCCTCCTCTCCCGGGGAGGCAAACTAGTCCTTCTTTCGGCAGTGCTCGATAGCCTCCCCACTTACTTCATGCTTTGCTTCTCTCTTCCCATCCATGTTATCGAGGCCATAGATAAGCGTAGACGAACTTTCTTCTGGTCTAACGACGAGGTTTGCTCCGGGGCTAAATGCCTGGTAGCTTGGGACAAGGTCTGTACTCCTAAAGTTGCAAGTGGCCTAGGTGTCAAAAACTTGCGAGCACAAAATTTTTGTCTACTGCTGAAATTTGCCTACAAATTCCTACACTCTGATAACCTTCCTTGGAAGGACTGGATACTACACCACTCCCCTCTTCACATTGGCCATGGTACTAATAGCTCTTTCTTGGCTAAAACTATTTTCAAACAACTGCAGAGCCTTAGAGATATCTCCCACTGCACCATTGGTAATGGTCTATCCACGTTCTTTTGGTTAGATCGGTGGCTCCTGCCAGAACCGTTGGCGGTAGTCTTCCCTGCTATCTTCTCCCACCACACCAAACAAAATGCATTGGTAGCCACCATATTACATGAAGGGATCGAGCTTGCTCTTCGTAATCAACTAACCTCTGTTGCTGCCGCAGAACTTGCTTCTCTTAACTCTTTGTTGCAGGATGTCACACCCTCCCAGGATCCGGACACGAGGAGGCTGCTGAACGGGGACTGCTTCACCACGCGAGGGGCTTACGCGGCCCTAAATGCGCACCTATATGATATTGCGCATCTGAGGAGAAACACGGAACCCTCGCGCGACCGCGTCGTCCCCGCGGGCGACCGGCCGCGCTCCGGCGCCCCCCCCTCCTCTAGAGCCCCCCCTTCCCTCCCTCCCTCCCCGCCGCCGTCGCCGGCACCCATGGCCGGGCCTGGCCCCTGGGTCGCTGGCGGCGGCGGCCTCCTGCCCTTCCCCTCTCGGTGCTCCCCGGCGCGGGGCGGTGTGCGCCGGGAGGTGCTCTTCGGCGGCGGCGGTCCGTCGTGGCGGCGGAGATCCCGGCGCGGCGTGGTGGACGACTGGGCGACGGCGTCACCGTTGGCGGCGGTGTGGCGCGGTGGCGCGGCTTGATCCAGCCCGCTCGGCCCAGATCTGGGCCCTTCAGGCCCCATCTGGGTTTGGGCGGGCCGGCGGCGGGACGGGCCGGCGGCGTGGCCTCCAGGAGGCGGGAGAGCGGCGTTGACGGCTGGGAGTGGGCGGCGCAGGTGCCGGCTTGCTGCAACTTGGCCGGCGGGGCTTTGCGGGTCCGTTGTGGACCTGGCCGGGCCAGGGGTGGCCTGGTGTGCCCTGCTGCCACGTCCGGTCGGCGACCACGACGTCGCCAGGGGCTCGGGCCTCCCGCACATTGGCGGGGGAGGTGGTTCCCTCCCGCTTGGCTTCGGTGTGGTTCCTCCCGTCGCTTGGTGCTTCTTTCCGGCCTCCTTGGCCTCGTGGTGGTGTTCGCAGCGGGGCGGCGTGGATGTGTCCAAGACTGTGGTGGCGCGTGCTTGCGGGTGGCTTGATGGTTGGATGGCCCCGGTTCGAGTGGGTAGCGGTGCTTGGGGATGCGGGAGAAATCTCTGCCGGTTCTTCCGGCTCCGACGCGGTGACACCTGAGGGTGCCATCATTCCTTCTTGAAGGGTGTGGGCGCTACCCATCCCCCGCTCCCCTCCGTATGCCGGGGGAAACCCTAGGACACGTCCGGGCAGCAGCGTCGTTGGCGTCGCATTCCTTCTTGGAGGTGCTGCTTGGTATGCGGCGGGCCGGTGCCATGGCGTGTGGTGGGACGTGGATGGAGGGCGCAGCGATGGCGGTTCATCTGTGCTTGCCGAGCTGCCGTTGTTGGCTTTTATTTCTTCTTCTTTTTCCCTTTTGGGCTTGTTGTGCCATTCGCCCCGGCAGTTACCCTGTGATCGGTGTCTGGTGCTTTATAATATAAAGCGGGGGGAAACCCTTTTTCGGTAAATGCGCACCTATCCGACCCATCACTTGCGCTGGTTTGGGACTCAAAGGTGCCAAGAGGGTTAGGCCTTGTACAATGAGAGATGCTTAGAGGGGTGCTTAGAAAAATAAACCGAGATTTTCTGAAGCACCGGTGCCTATTTATACAGGAGAGACGCTTAGTTAAGTGTCTACCCTGTATAAATAAGCACCGGTGCTTAAGAAAAGTTTGGTTTATTTATCTAAGCACCTCCTCTAAGCATCTCCCATTGTATAAGGGGAAGTGCTATTGTGAGCCCGAGCGGCAGTGATCTCGTTATCTGCACCCCTAGCTTGTCTCGTGATGCACACTGCTGGCATATAGGATCAGCTATAATTTATGTATTTCTTATTTTATTATGGCTCATGGCCCACAACACAGATGCAGCTTCCATTACACCGTCAGGCATGCTTCATGCGGCCCACATGGAGAGAAACGATATGAGCCGTTCCGATCCAGATTATAGACTAACACCGTCACCGCATTCATTTATTGTGTCCTCCCGTTGGAGCTACCAGTCTTCCCCCAACAAGCTAGTCATCTTCATAATCTTGTGATTCGACTGGAAGCCCTCCCAGGTCTGCCGGTGCATCCTATCCCCACCGGAGCTAGTGCCACCACCCACATCCCTTATCCACCATGTCTGCATCATCGTCGTCCGTCAGCCTAAAGGAGATTTCGCCGCTCATTCCATGCACTGACTGCGGCGTGCAGATCGTCACCTGGATTGCTCATGGTGGATCGAACGTTGGTCATCGGTTCTACAAGTACATGAATAAAGATGTAAGATTTATCATCAAAAACAAGATGTAAATTCTAGTCATATAGTTACTCATGCGCATGGATCGGTTCCTAAATTTGTCTTATGCTTTTCTAATTTTTTCTATAGAAGATTGGTCTGTGTGGATACATGAGGTCGAGCAAGGAGTGTCGTGCTGAGCTTAGTAACCATTTTGGCATGGATCAGCAATTCAGCAGCCAGTCCGTGCCAACCCCATCCGATATCTTATCTGAACCGAAGAGCTCGTCCAGCCAAGCAAACAAGCAATGGATTCGTGCAGGTGAGCTGGCACGAAATGGTCGACTGGAGCCACAACCATGGAGGGGTCAGGCACGTTTCAATTAGGCAGGCTCATTGGTCGACAAGTTGCCCCTGCTTATATTTAGGTGCTGCCAACCTGTTAGTCGCAGTGTTTATGTTAGTGTCACCTAAACAATTCAAAGCAGTGTTAATACTGGGGAGTTCGGTCATGCACATTCAATCGCTCAGCATATTAATATAGCTGATACTCACTTCTGCATCCAGACATATCAAGCCTGACAACAGGTATTTTAGGGCCTGGAGGAGTCCTCGTTATGTCCCCTGTTAAAATGGAGCTAAGATCAGTACTGGATTACCACTTTCGCTGAAGCAATCTATTATCAATAGCTCTAGCTGGGCAGTCAGTAAAACCTCTGGTGGTGTAGCATATGCACCTGTTGCTAAGTACAGCCATGAGTTTATCGCCGAACTTGATCATGTCGGCCTGTGCATTAGCCCGCGCAGTACTGAGTTTGTGCTGGCACCTAGCATTTTGCTCCTTCAGTAGAATAGTTATCTCATCTATTACCTGAACAGGAAAACAAATTCACCAACAAATCACTTTAGTGCAGGTGTGTAATTTCTCGGAAGTGGAAGCTAATGGAAATGATGAGTGAACAATTAGTGACATGTGGCTTTCTGCCCAACAAGGCGTTTGTGTCACATACCAAACTTGGGTATCGGCTGGGAATGTGCTTTGCAAAGTCGATTGGATCGAGGACACGGTGTGGTGTCCTGACATCCATGATAGAGCTGCTGATGATGACGATGCATGCACTGCACCTAACCTTGCTTCTGTGTGATGCTCAGGGCTTTGATTTTGATTGGTGACGTCTGCTGGTTGGTTATTTATTTTCTCAGTGCATTCTGGTTGCTTGCGGCGGGCATAGCATACATCCGCATCTGGTCGGAGCTGTCGATCACAAATTTGAAAGTTAGAACAACCAAATTCAATGTGTCAGCCAACGCAACACATCTGAGACAAAAATAGTGATTACCTTGGAATTCGAATATGATGTGACGCTCGTCCCAATGTCAGTTGCCATAGTTATCATCCTTCTAATGTTGGTCTGATCGAAGGCGCTGATCTGATGAAGGACATCATGCTTCTTGTTGAACATCCCTAAGTCAATGTTGTCGAGAAAGAAAATCTGAAAACATAAATAAACTTGCCATCAATAAAAGCCACGACCCCTAAGATACATGATGTGATCAGATGCATGCAAAAAATTGCTGCAAAAGGAACAAGTAAACTGGCCTGTAAGAACAAATGGCAACCAGCTAAATTAGTGTTTGGGTTGTTTTTCAACATGTCCTTATGTCCTTCTTAAGCCGTCGAACTGCCTGGAGGAGACACTCAAGTACATACTGACACCAATTGAATTGTGAGATCGTCTCTGTGCTGGCAAGTGCACCCCAGTAGTCTATAGTGGTGTAATCATGTTTGGTTGTTGGTGCCAAAACATGACCCATTACGAAAATAACGAATTCAATTTGGAAACAGTCCTTTTCAAGCTAGTTAGATGTCTCAGAGATGTCTTGGAGAAGGAATTTCTCTGCAGCTCGGAGGCTATGCACCCCGGTCTTGTCCATCCCAAGTGTGCTCTTTATGAAATGGATGGCTTCAGGCTTTATAAATGCATCACGTCCTCTAACATTTCGATGCCCAAATGGTATACCGAAAACCTTGTGCACGTCTTCGGCCCAAAACTTTAGAATGTTCGACTCTGTCAATATGATTACGCAACGCCTAATACTGACCTTACTAATTGTCCATGCACTGAATTTTAGGTTGAGTTGTTGGATCGCAGGGAGCTTTAGCATACAACCAAATCCAATTTCTGCAACCAACCACATCTTGTAACCATCAAATAACTGAATTACTTCTACTGCTCGCTTAACTGAAATTCTGGATGTGGGTGTCGGAGGCGCCTGTGCTTCATTTTCAGATGATGAGTGCTCCGGGTCTTGTGTTGTAACTTCTACACCGGCTCCAACTACGTCGCAACTGCCGGAGTTAGACATGATTACTACCTGAAATAAGGTCTGATTAGCCGGCAGTACACTGTATCGTTTATATAATCATGCATTCCTGCAAATTGTTTTGTTTCATGTTTACAAATCCTTTAAAAAATCATAGAAGTTTGGCCTGCAACAAGACAGCAATTCAGAGCACAACACGTGGGGTTGGAGACAACAATCATTAAGCTAACAGAACAACGGATTTGCAAATAAGAGGTTTCCTAGTATTCTTGTCGTACAAACTAAAAGTAAACAGATATGTCAGACTCCGCAATCCATAATGAAAACAGATGAAGTATTGGTTTGGCATGAACATTGCATTTCAGATCAGTATGAGATTTGCACAACCGCAGTGGATCGAAAACGAAAATACACACATACAGGTTGCAGATCAGATCCAGATTCAGAATAACAACAAAATGGATTAGTGGAGTGTGAGAAGGTGCGACAGGGGTGGGGCGTGGAAGGGGGTGGAGGGATGAGACATGTTCTGTGAGCATACCGGGCGAATTTGTCCGCGCACAGGGGAACCCCGCCGGCCAGATTGCTGATGGTGCGCCGGCAAACCTTCGGATTGATTTCTCCATTGCTGACCTTCTATTATGGTTCGGGGCCCGACCAAGGGCAGCAGATCTTTAGAAAATCTCCACCCAAAACACGGACGAACAACCACACCCAGGACCAGATCCGAACCTGTTGACCGGCTGCATCGAGAACACCATGTTCGCCGGAGCGGAGTGCTCCTAACCCTAAAAATATAGTGGTTCGCCGGCTCGCCGCTCTCAACAAAACAAGATCTACAGCCGGGAGGTAGACTCACTGCCGTCTCACCGCCGCCGTTACCGGAAAGCAGCAGAACTGATCCACGGACCAAGACGACACTGACGACTCGAGCCACGGCTCTGAACCGAACTAGCGACGTTGTCCGTTCCAGGTGGACCCTATCCACGTCACGTGCATTTACTATGAACGAATCGCGAAGCATACCCAACGGGACAGATTACGAGCGTCTGTGTGCTCGTGATCACATACTCCACGTCCTTGTATAAGGCCTTATGATCTTTGGCTGGCTCTTTGTCCTAAACCGTCTCAACACACGGAAAAACCTTCGCAAGAAACATGTACTCGCTTACGATACCTGTTCTAGATGCAGCAGGTCAGCCGAGGACAGGGAGCACCTGTTCTTCACTTGCCCAGCGGCTTGCAGAATCTGGCGGTGCCTTGGCATTCGTCCTACCTTCAGCCCGATCACGGTGATCTTTACCACTCACCTGCCAGATGACCTACCCACCTCGGTTCGCCCTTTTATGCTCCTCCTCATCCTCTGGAAAATCTAGGGTGCGAGGAACAAAAAGGTTTTTCAGGAGGTAGAGATTGATGCGAGAGGTTCTGTTTTAGCTATTTTTGATGATCTTGTTCTGTGGTCTCACCGTCTCAAGACGGAAGCTTTAAAGGATCACGCCGGTCTGTGGCGTGATTTCCTCTCCTCACGTAATACGTGAACTTTGTAAACTTTCACTCGTTTTTGAAATATATTCAGGTGGGGAGCCTTTCCCCCCCGGTGACCATTTCAAAAAAAAATGTCCGATGTCAAGATGCCATCGGTGCGCTTGGTCTCCTTGAACCTCCCAATGGACTTGACCTGCACAAACAGCGCATAAATCAGACATTCCCAGTTTATATATATATATATATATATATATATATATATATATATATATATATATATATATATATATATATATATATATATATATATTTCTCGAATACGCACAAGCATGCGTATCATATATTGATAGAAGAAGAGCCAAGTCAGGACACGGCAATATGGAAGAGCTTCAAGCATTTCATTCCTATTGTTTTGGCCTCCTCTAAATGTTCTCTGGGCTTCGGCAAGCTTACCTCCTTTTGGAATGACAGTTGGTTACCAGTTGGGCGTCTTCGATTCGCTCTGCCTACCCTCTTCACCTTTGCTAAGGATAGCAACTGCACCATGGCATCTCAGTTCTCTCATGGCTCCTGGTGCATTCAGCTCCATCCAAACTTATCAGCGACTGCCAATCAGGAGTTGCAGATACTACACTCTTTTCTTGCCATGGCACCGACAGGCGACAGCTACCGGCTCTGACGTTAGAATCTCTGCTATACACCATAAGCCAATCAATACATCACAGGTTTATAATCTTCTTACCTTCAGAGGTGTTGGTTGCGCATTTAGCTCATGGATTTGGGACAAAATCATTTCTCTGAGGTACCGCGTCTTTCTGTGGTTGGCTTTCTGGGGGCGGTTGAATACAAGAGACAATATGTTAAGGAAACAATGGTCATTGATTACCACGCATCAAAACCACGACATTTGTCCTGCCAGCGAGTTTGCAAGTCATATTGTTTTGCACTGCTATCCGGCGTCTGTTATCTGGGACGCGCTCCATATGAACAACCTAGCCTGCAGCTCTACGGACCTCGTCGTTTTCATGCAGAGAGTTCAGCAAACCTGGGTTACTTCCAGCAAAGTTCACATCCTGTTTGCTGCGGCTGCTGTCACGCTTTGGCATGCTAGAAATGATCGGGTGTTCAACGGCCAACGATGGTCTCCAACTTATCTCAAACAATATGCGTCGCAGCTCCTCGGTTTATGGCAGCACCGGGCCAAGGGGCAGATCGACAAAGATGCTATAACAAGCTGGGTGAATCTCCTAGGCTAGTATAGCTGATGTACTTTGTGTCCTTGCCCTTTCCCTCCCCGTATCTTCCTCTGTTACTTCTTCATATGGCTGCTTATAGCCATGGCACCTCGGTGCTAAATATAAGCTTCATGCAATCGACCTCTTGGTCTCCAGGCTTAAGCCTGTTTTGAAATATATAAGGTAGAGCCTCATCTACCTTTTCATTTCAAAATAAAATAAAAGAAAAGAAGAGCCAAGACGGCTGATACAACGCCTTTCGGCAACGTGCTACACCGAGAGGTTAGCACCCATATCCATCGTGAGTCCATGACTGTAACGCCCGGATAATCTTGCTACAGTAATCCCACGCTAATCATGGCACGTCATCCCGATTACTGTTGCTTTCCTCGCAATAATTCGAAACCGTTCAAATTCAAAATTCAAATTGATGAAAACAATAAAAGTTTTCAAAATTTAAAATAAAATTGTTCGGTGGTTGACGAATATTACAAAGGTAATTATAGTGCAACAGACATATTTTTATAAAATGGCTAAATGGATTAAATGTTTTAAACAGAAAAGAAATAATAAAAGAAAATACAAAAGGAAAAAAAACAAAAGGAGGGAAGCCCCCCCTGCTGGACCGCGGCCCAGCTGGCCATCGGGCCAACCAGGCCGGCCCAGGTCGCCCCCCCCCCCACTCCTCTCCCTTATCCACTCCTTCCCCCCCCCCACTTCCCACCGACAGCCCCCACTTCCCCCCCCCCCGAAATATCCCCCCTCTCCCCCGATCTGGATCGGGAGGAGACCACCGCCGCCACACGCCGGACCGCCCGTCGCCGCCGAACGCCTCCCCGCCCTCCTCCTCGCCGGTCGTCCCCGGCCGCCCCCGAGCACGCTGCCTAGACCCTACGCGCCTCCCCCCACCGTGAGCATCGCCCCGCTCCTCCCCCTCTGCTCCCGTCGCCGGATCCGCCGCGCCCGCGACCTCCGTGACCGTCCCCGGCCTCCTCTCCCTCCGGCGACGCTGGCCCCGTGCTCCCCCGCCTCGACCACCGTCGCCCGCGCCCTGCCGCGCCGGGCCGTACCGTCCCCGGCCCCTCCCCGCTTCCCCGTGCGGCTCCCCTGCCGCGGCCGCCGCGCCCCGGAGCCCCTGGCCGCGCCTGCGTGCCGTTGCTCACCCCCGGCAGCCCCTGCTCGTCGCGCCTACGCGTCCCGCACGCTCGCGCGAGGCCACACCCGCTCGCACCTCGCCCCCGCGTCGTCTGCCACCCCGCAAGCGCTCGCCGGCTTCCCCGTCGCCGGCGACCTCGCCGCGCCCCAGGGGCCTTCTCCCTGTCGCGCCTGGATGGGGCCTCGGGCATGAACGCTCGCACCCGCGAGCCCCTGTGCCCGGTAACCGCACGCCCGCACCCGGTTTGGCCCTTGGGCCACTGCCCAGTGGCCCCCATGCCCCTGATAAAAAAAAGAAAGAAAAAAAAAGGAAAAAAAGAATTAAAAAAAAGAATAAAATAATAATAATAATTAATTAATTAATTAATTAATTAATTGACTAAATTAATTAAGTTAATTAATCCTACTTAATTAATCTAATTAACCTGTTAGTCTAATTAAACTGCAATTAGATTAACCTAAACCCTAATTAACCTAAATAGAGAATGACAGGTGGGTCCCACTGGACCCACATGTCAGGTTGACCAAGTCAACCCTGCTGACTGCTGACGTCAGCATGACATCATGCTGACGTCATAAATCCATTTTCTGAATTAGTTAAATAATTAAATAAATTCCAGAAATTAATAAAATCTTTAGAAAATCATATCTTTTAATCCGTAACTCGGATTAAAATATTTTCAACATGAAAGTTGCTCAGAACGACGAGACGATTTCGGATACGCAGTCCGTTCGTCCGCCACACACCCCTAACCTATCGAACTCGCAACTTTCCCCCTCCGGTTCATCTGTCCGAAAACGCGAAACACTGGGAATACTTTCCCGGATGTTTCCCCCCTTAACCGGTACCACCTCATACCACGTTAGGGCCCACCTAGCATCGTTACTTGTCATGTCGTGCATCGATATGCATTTGTTTGCATTGTATTCATTGTTTCTTCCCCCTCTTCTCTCCGGTAGACTACGAGACCGACGCTGCTGCTGCCCAGTTCGACTACGGAGTTGACGACCCCTCTCTCTTGCCAGAGCAACCAGGCAAGCCCCCCCTTTGATCACCAGATATCGCCTATTCTACTCTCTATACTGCTTGCATTAGAGTAGTGTAGCCTGTTACTGCTTTCCGTTGGTCCTATTCTGATGCATAGCCTGGCATTGTTGCTACATCTGTTGATACCTTACCTGCAATCCTAAATGCTTAGTATAGGATGCTAGTTTATCATCATTGGCCCTACATTCTTGTCAGTCTGCCTTGCTATACTATTGGGCCGTGATCACTCGGGAGGTGATCACGGGTATATACTATACATACATACATACTATACAGATGGTGACTAAAGTCGGGTCAGCTCGAAGAGTACCCGCGAGTGATTCACGGATTGGGGGCTGAAAGGACCTTTGTCCCGACGGCCCTTTGTGTGGATCTTTATGGCGGAGCGACAGGGCAGGTTGAGACCACCTAGGAGACAGGTGGGCCTGGCCCTGTTCGGCGTTCGCGGATATTTAACACGCTTAACGAGATCTTGGTATTTGATCCGAGTTGGCTACGAGCCTATACGCACTAACCATCTACGTGGGAGTAGTTATGGGTATCCCGACGTCGTGGTATCAGCCGAAGCCCTTCAGACGTCAGCGACGGAGCGGCGCGCGCCGGATTGGAACATAAGCCTGCTCTTGTATTAAGGGGGCTAGTTCTGCTTTCGGCCGCGTACGCAACGTGCAGGTGTGCTATGGGCGATGGGCCCAGACCCCTGTGCGCTTAGGTTTAGACCGGTGTGCTGGCCTCTCTGTTGAGCCTAGGTGGGGCTGCAACGTGTTGATCTTCCGCGGCCGGGCATGACCCAGGAAAGTGTGTCCGGCCAAATGGGATCGAGCGTGTTGGGGAATGTGGTGCACCCCTGCAGGGAAGTTAATCTATTCGAATAGCCGTGATCTTCGGTAACAGGACGACTTGGAGTTGTACCTTGACCTTATGACAACTAGAACCGGACACTTAATAAAACACACCCTTCCAAGTGCCAGATACAACCGGTGGTCGCTCTACCTCAGGGATATGAGGAGGGGATCGCCGGGTAGGATTATGCTATGAGATGCTATTTGGAGATGCTACTTGGAGGACTTCAATCTACTCTCTTTTACTTGATGCAAGACGGTGGCTGCGAGAAGCGTAGTCTTCGACAGGATTAGCTATCCCCCTCTTATTCTGGCATTCTGCAGTTCAGTCCACTGATATGGCCTCCTTACACATATACCCATGCATATGTAGTGTAGTTCCTTGCTTGCGAGTACTTTGGATGAGTACTCACGGTTGCTTTCTCCCCCCTTTTTCCCCTTTCCCTTCTTTCTGGTTGTCGCAACCAGATGTTGGAGTCCAGGAGCCAGACGCCACCGTCGACGGCGACCCTTACTACACCGGAGGTGCCTACTACTACGTGCTGCCCGCTGATGACGACCTGGAGTAGTTTAGGAGGATCCCAGGCAGGAGGCCTGCGCCTCTTTCGATCTGTATCCCAGTTTGTGCTAGCCTTCTTAAGGCAACTTGTTTAACTTATGTCTGTACTCAGATATTGTTGCTTCCGCTGACTCGTCTATGATCGAGCACTTGTATTCGAGCCCTCGAGGCCCCTGGCTTGTATTATGATGCTTGTATGACTTATTTTATTTGTAGAGTTGTGTTGTGATATCTTCCCGTGAGTCCCTGATCTTGATCGTACACATTTGCGTGCATGATTAGTGTACGATTGAATCGGGGGCGTCACAAGTTGGTATCAGAGCCGACTGCCTGTAGGAATCCCCCTTCCACACTCCTTGGCCGAAGTCGAGTCTAGACATTACAAAAACTTTTACTAACTTGGCTGTGTGCCTTACGGGCCCACGTCGCCATCGGGTGGTACTAGGATCTTTTACTCCTCGACCTTTACTCTGGGACTCTGAACTCTTTTCTACTCGGGTTAAACGAATTTACTAACTCTAACATTAGGATCCCGTTACCACGTTCACCCCGAAGTTGGATAAGCCATAGTTATTCTGTAGGATAGCATTTTGAATAGTGCCCATGTTGTCATTTGACTCCATTGAAACATCTTTGTTTTCAGATGAAACCCACGAGGCAGGTCGTGCGCCACACTGCGGCCATTGGTGCCTCAGGATCACCTGCTGTGCTAGCTGATATGATGACCTATCTGGGTTATCGCTGGCACCCTGAGTACACCGTCTACGAGGAGTACCAGGACTTTAACCAGGAGCAGTACCGTGCCATCGTCCACCTCTACTCTCGGGAGTATGAGTCCACTACCGTGCTGCACACCGCTCATGGTGTTGGAGTGACCATCGAGATGGCAGTCCACGATGCTGCCCATGCTGCTCTAACACGTCTTCGTGGCGAGTATCAGGCATTGGACACTTCCCCTTTCAGGCACATTCCTATCACATCTAACGTTGGTGCGGAGGGATACTACACTGCCGCCTACTCCACCGTCACCCGAGAGCCTTTCCACCATCAGCGCCTGGTTCTGCATGCTGATGGGCTGGACCGAGCTAACAGAGCTCTTTGCCACGAGTTGTACACCACTCGTTAGCACCTTTACAGGGCTCTGACGCGGTTGCACCCCTTTGTCCGGTCTGGACAGCTGCCGCGTTCTGCGATCTACCCAGCCAGGACCGTGATGCCCCACGGTGTCGGATGGCCAGAGGTGGGAGGCTACTCTCCCGCACTTGGTCCTCTTCTGCCACCTGAGCGTCGGGTTCTACACCAGAGTATCCGCGGCCCCCAGGCCACTGACGTGGAGGACTATCCGTTGCCTCACTACCAGCTGTCAGGTTACAGCTACCTTCACAGTACCTCCTGGGACTGATGTAGTCTTGCTCATTAGTTTTAGATGCACTCGCGAGCCTGCGTGCCGCCTATGATGACTTAATCTATGTACTGAACTCTGTGTACTGAACTCTATGTCCGACCCCTTTTGTAAGTTATGCCGACTATCTATGTGGTATCTGTCGTGCTCCTTTCATTATGCATGTTTCATCATGAATGACTCTTGTCTATGCAAATTTCTCATTACTGAACTACCCCTGTTATATATTAGCAGGATGGTTAGACCAGCTGGTCGTGGTCGTGGTGGCAACTTCCCACCACCGCCTGAGTACATGGCTGGTATGATCCAACAGCTTGAGATGAATCGCCAGTTCATGGAAAACGTGATGGCTCAGTTTCCTCGCCCCAATATGAACCAGCATCCAAACACAACAACTCTGCAGGATTTCATACGCCTCAACCCAAGTGTGTACCGCAGCTCAACCCAGCCGCTGGATGCTGATGACTGGCTCCGTGACATCACCTATGAGATGGAGTCTGCTGATGTAGCCCCTGCCAGCTATGTCACTTTTGCTTCCTTCTTCCTGAAGGGACCCGCAGCTCAATGGTGGGACAGCCACAGGCGTACTCTGCCAGTTGGAACAATCATCACCTGGCCAGACTTCCAGGCTGCTTTCCGTGCCCGCTTCATCCCACAAGGAGTCATGGACCGGAAGAAGCGTGAGTTTCGAAACCTCACCCAAGGCAACAAGACTGTTGAAGCTTATCAGCGAGAGTTTCTGGACTTGTCTCGCTATGCTGAAGAGGACATTGCAACTGATGCACGTAGGCAGGAGAAGTTCCGTGACGGCCTTCAAGCTGACATCAAGCTCGCACTTCTAGTGCACGACTTTGCTGATTTCACCACCTTGGTGAATAAGGCCATCAATGTTGAGACTGGTCTGCAAGAACACCAGAGCTCTCAAAGGCGCAACCGTGACACGGGCTCATCTTCGGGCCCGCCCTCGCAGAAGCGTAAGATATGGATCCCGAACAGCATGTACCGTCCAAATGCACCAGCCCCAAGGCAGTCTTACGCTGCACCTCGTCTGCCTACTGCTCCAACTAGGTAGCCAAGGCTTCCAGCTCCGCCACCCCAAGCTCCTGTTCCCACTCCCAATAATGGCCTGTGCTACAAGTGTGGTCAACCAGGTCACCGTGCTAGGGATTGCTTTCAGAATCAGAATCAACTGGCCCTTCCAGCTACTGGCCGTGGAAACAACCAGGCCCGCAACAACAATGCCAAGTCTTATGGCCGTGTTCATGCCAACCACATTGATCTGAATAAAGCTCAAGACCAGCCTGCTACTGTGATGGGTACACTCCTCGTAAATTCAGTACCAGCATCCGTTTTATTTGATACAGGTGCATCGCATTCATTCATGTCAGAAGAATTTGCATACAAGCACGATGTTAAATTTGAGCAGATGAACACTTCGGTAGTGGTAAAAACCCCCGCGGGACAATGTCAGACCTCCATGGTTGGCATTGACGTCCCTGTGGAAATCGAAGGGTTGGAGTTTCGTGCCTCGCCCATTATACTGAAGTCGTCTAACATTGACCTCATTCTGGGAATGGATTGGTTAAAGGCGCATACTGCTTCTATCGTTTGCGCCACTAAGACCGTCCATCTGCTACACCCTTCTGATGAAATAATTAGCTATGATGCTCATCTGGTTCGGAATGCCGAGGCCAGGCTTTATGCCTTAAACGCATTGAACGTTGCACCACTCAAGGGCATTGAAAACATTCCCGTCGTGCGTGAATTCCTAGACGTCTTTCCTGAAGAACTCCCAGGGATTCCCCCTGCTAGAGCTGTCGAATTCGTCATCGACTTGAAACCAGGCACCACTCCTATAGCCAAGAGACCCTACAAGATGCCGCCGCATGAACTCCTTGAGCTTAAGGAGGAAATTGATAAATCTCTTCAAAGTGGTTTCATTCGCCCAAGTTGCTCTCCTTGGGGAGCACCTTCTCTCTTTGTCAAGAAGAAAGATGGGACAAACCGATTGGTCCAAGACTACCGTCCTATAAATCAAGCTACCATTCAGAATAAGTATCCTCTTCCTCGGATCAATGATCTGTATGATCAATTGGCTGGTTCATCAGTGTTCTCTAAACTCGACTTGAGGTTGGGTTACCACCAGATCCGTGTTCGTGAGGAAGATTGTGACGCCCCCGATTCAATCGTACACTAATCATGCACGCAAATGTGTACGATCAAGATCAGGGACTCACGGGAAGATATCACAACACAACTCTACAAATAAAATAAGTCATACAAGCATCATAATACAAGCCAGGGGCCTCGAGGGCTCGAATACAAGTGCTCGATCATAGACGAGTCAGCGGAAGCAAGAATATCTGAGTACAGACATAAGTTAAACAAGTTGCCTTAAGAAGGCCAGCACAAACTGGGATACAGAACGAAAGAGGCGCAGGCCTCCTGCCTGGGATCCTCCTAACTACTCCAGGTCGTCGTCAGCGGCCTGCACGTAGTAGTAGGCACCTCCAGTGTAGTAGGAATCATCGTCGACGGTGGCGTCTGGCTCCAGGGCTCCAGCATCTGGTTGCGACAACCAGGTAGAAGGGAAAGAGGAAAAGAGGGAGAAAAGCAACCGTGAGTACTCATCCAAAGTACTCGCAAGCAAGGAGCTACACTACATATGCATGGGTATATGTGTAAAGGGCCATATCGGTGGACTGAACTGCAGAATGCCAGAATAAGAGGGGGATAGCTAATCCTGTCGAAGACTACGCTTCTGGCAGCCTCCGTCTTGCATCAAGTATAAGAGAGTAGATTGAAGTCCTCCAAGTAGCATCTCCAAAATAGCTTCTCATAGCATAATCCTACCCGGCGATCCCCTCCTCGTATCCCTGAGAGAGAGCGACCACCGGTTGTATCTGGCACTTGGAAGGGTGTGTTTTATTAAGTATCCGGTTCTAGTTGTCATAAGGTCAAGGTACAACTCCAAGTCGTCCTGTTACCGAAGATCACGGCTATTCGAATAGATTAACTTCCCTGCAGGGGTGCACCACATAGCCCAACACGCTCGATCCCATTTGGCCGGACACACTTTCCTGGGTCATGCCCGGCCTCGGAAGATCAACACGTCGCAGCCCCACCTAGGCACAACAGAGAGGCCAGCACGCCGGTCTAAACCTAAGCGCACAGGGGTCTGGGCCCATCGCCCATAGCACACCTGCACGTTGCGTGGGCGGCCGGAAGCAGAACTAGCCCCCTTAATACAAGAGCAGGCTTACGTTCCAATCCGGCGCGCGCCGCTCCGTCGCTGACGTCTGAAGTGCTTCGGCTGATACCACGACGTCGGGATACCCATAACTACTCCCGCGTAGATGGTTAGTGCGTATAGGCTCGTAGCCAGACTCAGATCAAATACCAAGATCTCGTTAAGCGTGTTAAGTATCCGCGAATGCCGAACAAGGCCAGGCCCACCTGTCTCCTAGGTGGTCTCAACCTGCCCTGTCGCTCCGCCACAAAGTAACAGTCGGGGGCCGTCGGGAACTCAGGCCCACCTCTACCTGGATGGAGCCACCTGTCCTTTCAGCCCCCTCGTCAGAATCACTTGCGGGTACTCAATGAGCTGACCCGACTTTAGTCACCATCTGTATAGTATGTATGTATGTATAGTATATACCCGTGATCACCTCCCAAGTGATCACGGCCCGATAGTATAGCAAGGCAGACTGACAAGAATGTAGGGCCAATGATGATAAACTAGCATCCTATACTAAGCATTTAGGATTGCAGGTAAGGTATTAACAAATGTAGCGACAATGTCAGGCTATGCATCAGAATAGGATTAACGAAAGCAGTAACATGCTACACTACTCTAATGCAAGCAGTATAGAGGAGAATAGGCGATATCTGGTGATCAAGGGGGGGGGCTTGCCTGGTTGCTCTGGCAAGAGAGAGGGGTCGTCAACTCCGTAGTCGAACTGGTCAGCAACAGCGTCGGTCTCATAGTCTACCGGAGAGAAGAGGGGGAAGAAATAATGAATACAGAGCAAACAAAGCATCACAAAATATAACAATGCAATACGCGGTGTTCGGTGTGCCCTAACGCGGTAGTAGGTGATACCGGTGAAGGGGGGAAAACATCCGGAAAAGTATTCCCGGTGTTTCGCGTTTTCGGACAGATGAACCGGAGGGGAAAAGTTGCGAGTTCGATAGGTTAGGGGTGTGTGGCGGACGAACGGACTGCGTATCCGGATTCGTCTCGTCGTTCTGAGCAACTTTCATGTTGAAAATATTTTAATCCGAGTTACGGATTAAAAGATATGATTTTCTAAAGATTTTATTAATTTTTGGAATTTATTTAATTATTTAATTAATTCGGAAAATGGATTTATGACGTCAGCATGAAGTCATGCTGATGTCAGCAGTCAACGTTGACCGTTGACCTGGTCAACCTGACATGTGGGTCCAGGGGGACCCACCTGTCAACCTCTAATTAGGTTAATTAGGGTTTAGGTTAATCTAATTATAGTTTTAATTAAACTTAGCTAGTTAATTAAATTAATTAAACCGGATTAATTAACTTAATTAATTACTTGATTAATTAGTTAATTAATTAATAATTTTATTAAATCATTTCTTTATTTTTTTATTAATTTTTTTTAATTCCTTTTTTTTTGGGGGGGGTGGTGGGGCCCGTTTGTCTGTGGCACAGAGGCCTAGCGGGTGGAGTCGGCGCGGGCGTCGGGCGCCAGACGGGCGAGTGCTCGCCCGCAGGGATTACAGCGGGGCGAGGCCACCGGGGCTGCGGTGGGGCGCCGGCCAGGGCGGTGGCGTGGTGGCCGGCAGGGTGGCCGCGGGGCAGATGCGGGCCGCCGCCAGCAAGGTCAGGCGGAGGCGGGTGCGGCCAGGGGGCAGCGCGGGCGCGTGGCCACGCACGGGCGAGGGGCGACGGCGAGTGAGCGTGTGCGCGTGCGGAGCACGGCGACCGCGAGGACGGGGAAAGAGGGAGAGGCCAGGGGGGTGCTCACGGCGACGGCGAGTGAGCGTGTGCGCGTGGAAGAGAGGAGGAGAAAGCTCACAAGGGAGGCGTAGGGTTCGTGTCAGTGGGCTCGGGGAGGAGGACGATGAAGGGGCGGCGTCCGGGTCGCCGGGGACGAGTGCGGCGAGGCGACGGGGTCGATGGCGCGTCGGCGGAGTCCTCAAGCAGTGGTGGTCGGCGACGGGGCCCCCGGGCGGCTGCGGGATCGAGGCGGTGAGCGCTGGGGCGCTCCCGATCCAGAGCGCGCGCGGGAGGGAAGGGGGGTCGCCCCGGCGTGGGCCATGGGCGACGACGGCGGGGGTAGGCGACAGGCGCGGCGGCGAGTCGTCGATGCCCCGATCTGTTCTGGATCGGGGGGGGGGGGAGGAAGAGCCAGAGAGAGTGGGGGGGGGGAGTGGATAGGGTTAGGGTTCCTGGTGGCTCGCGGTAGGCCATATAGGCCAGCGGGGCGGGCTGGGCCGATTGGGCCGACAAGGCGGCCCGGTGGGCCAAATTCCAGTGGGGGAATTCTCTTTTTTTTTCCTTTTTTTTGTTTTGTTTTCTGTTACTTTTATTTATTTATTTCTTTTCTGACTTTATTTATTTTAAAATACTTAGGCAGTTTATAAAATTGTGTTTATTACACCATATTGACCTATGTAAAATATGGCATCTCCCGAACACTTTTGTTTTAAATTTTGAAAAACTTTTATTGTTTGCTTGATTTTGATTTTGAATTTGAATCGTTTCGAACTAACGCGAGATTACTAACAGTAATCAAAGTGACATGGCATCATTAACGTGGGATTACTGTAGCCTAATTATCCGGGCGTCACAATTCTCCTCCACTACAAGAAATCTCGTCCCGAGATTTAAGAGGGGGACTAAGGGGGAAAGGTCTGGTTACGAAATGCTAACGAATCTTCTCAGTCTTGGTTGCTCTTCTTGAAGAGGTCGATCCAATATATTGATGCCTTCATACTTCTGCTTCAGGTCAAAATGATGAAGTCGCCATCCTTTCTTCGGGATCTTCATCGTACTTACGAAAAGGATATGGGGGAAAGACTCGGGAAGGGCGGGCCTTACCAGGTTGATTATCTGGTACATAACTCAGGGAATTGGGTAGGAAGTAACTCTCGAATTGAACTTAAGAAAATATCGAGAGTAAAGTAAGAAGGTACCATGAGAAGTTTCAAACGGATAGGCCATTGTTCGATGTCTGAAACAACATGCGAAAGAGGTCCAGAGCAATGAGATTGAGTATGGCGTCTGCTACCAAAATAGATCACTTGGGACGGTGGCCCGTGAATTACATACGAGGCCGCACGCGAGGAACAACCTTGGGAAGGGGGGTGCAGGAGAGTCAGGTTTCGATCCTGTGGAACTGTGGGTTATGGGCCCACCATGTGGTTGAAAGTAGGAAGGGGGCCGACATTTTGCACGGTCATGATAGTAAGGCGTGTCAAAGGGTAGCCTGTCAGATATGTCGGCAACAACATCGATACCAAGGGCGAGGGACGAAGAGAACCAATTCCTGCTCGTTGAACGAGGCGGACCAATAGGCAAAGTTCTCGTCCATCGGCGGCTACCGGAATGTCATCAACAATAGTATCAGGGTTACACCAGACAAGATGGTACACCGAGGTGTTTACTTGAGCAGGGATATTACTGCTTATATTATATAGATCACAATAAGGTTTAAACAAACCAATGGAAGGAAAATATGATCATCAGATTAAACAGAACAATGGAAAGGAAAATATGTTTAAACACATATTTCGAGGGTATATCCTTCCCAAGGACAAGCAAAGCAAGATATCCATGACAGGATATAAAGTAGAAAACCATTTAGGAAAGGGGGGAGGAATCTCATGATATTACTCATACAACGGTGTTAGGATAATTGATAATTAAAATATAGCATCGTGCTTCAAACGTGCCTGTTGAAAATCGGAGTACCATTGACATGCTTCGAGATAGCAGTGACATGGTCTTCAGGTGAAGATCAGACTTTGGAAACACGAAGGATCCATCAAGAATAACTTGTGGAATAAGTCTTACAATTTCCTCATGGATGAATGGATAACCTTGCTGAAAAGGAATCTATAATGATAGGTCCTCCAGCCGGGGGGGGGGGTGCTAGGCATGACATCATGTTACCGGGTCATCAAAGGATCAACGTCATAACTCTTGGAAAGTTGTCCCAACCATCATACCTGACCGAGATTCAGATCCGATTGGTGTCAGGATACCTGAGACTCAGGATGTCCGAGAAGAAAAGGCGCAACACAAATCGTTGAAATGGCATTGCAAGCTTCTCAGGAAATGAACTATGGGAGCGGGTTTCTAAAGCAATAGTTCACCATTAAACCAAGGAGAGGACAAGGAGGCGTCTGGTGAACTCAACGGCAATTCACCGATATTCCCAAAAGATGGATTTCCACCATTAGGTGAACAAGGAGATAACATTGTCAGATCAAAAGATATAAGGAAGTATGCTCGAGGAAAACATACACAATTAAACATTGGTTGAAAGGTGCGCCCGAAATGTGGATTGGGTTGCACGACCAATGTCAGAATGGTGATTTAATTAGCGAAGGACTTAGAATGAACTATCGATCATTAACTTCAAAGCAATAGGGTTGCTAGAAGTGCATAATCCAAACAACACCGTTCACTTGTGGGTACCCCGGTTGGAATCAACACGAGGACCAAGAAAGAATGGTGATGGTGAGAAGTATCATTATAGCAAGAATTCTTAAGAGGTGGAGCAATCCTCACAACATTCTTAACATCAAAGATGGTAATACTCCGCGGTAGAATATAACATAAGTTGGATAGCAAGGAACTCAAGGTATAACAACAAACATGAACAAGCTTGTGTTGGTGGGAAGGCAATAAAGTGGTCGATGATAATACAATTCATCGAGGCAAGGATGGTATTTCTTATCATGAATCCAATTGATATCCTGGATGAGCTCAGAATGTTGACGATCACGACACCTTTGTCGCGAGAGTTCATGAAGATGTAATCGATCGACGACGACATCAAGTCAAAGTAATGATGAAGTGAAAGGTTATTGGAACCAAGGGTACGACACAAACTCGAAACCAAGCTGGTTGTTTAAGGTGAAAGGGTATGACGAGGAAAATCGACGTAAGCTTAGCTATCGTCGCAAATTGGTGCTCCGAGAATAAGGACCAGGTAGCACAGGTAGAATCTTCACGACAATGATATAGCCAAACAGGCTAGGAATGGCGTGATCGGGTACAAACTCGTACTTATAGAAGCTTACTGAAGAGTTGTTGAACCAAAGAGCGGACTTAGTTCAGTTATCGGTGTCTTTGAGTGTTCAATAACTCAGAGCCCGCGAAAAATTGGAATCGGTGGGAAGGTAGCACTTGATGAAGAACTCATAAAAAGTTATGCAGTTCCATGATAATCTCGAGATACCAGGGGGGTAATACTCAACACAAGATCAAAGTAAAGGTTGGACTGGTGTATTGATCCATAGAAGACAATTGTTTTAACTTGTCCGAGAAATGAGATCAAAGAAGAACAATCATGGTCGGAACCACGGTTGCAAAAAGGCCAGATCTCAGATATAAGATGAACTTATACCAAGGGAATAATTGATTTTAAAAGAAGCTTCGATGAGAAGATGTACATCGTGTCCATGGGCATGAACGCAAAGTTCAAGTTCGACTCCCACTTCTCCAATGCATAACCTTTCATTCACTTCTCACATTCGATGAAGTTGCAGTGTTGAAATTTTATCTGGTGAAGCACCAGAAGAGTATGACTCGTGAAAACTTTCGGGTTCACACGGTTTAGAGAAGGCATATGTTCAACCCATAGGGGCTTCTTAGAAACATATACCACAAGTTTCAAGAGTAAATAACACAAGCCCGAAAGCAGAGCATGGTTGGCCAAGCAGAGGATACAACTTAACAAGGGCATTATGTATCAGGGGAAGAACTCACAAGGTGATCAAATGTGAAGGACACTGTCGGATAACAATCCAACAAAGGACTTGATGGTCCACAAAGGATCTGATACGAGTATCGGTACTCAACTAGAGGAAGAAGAATGCAAGGAGATCAGATTATAGAAACAACTGACTAACTCAATTGTCAAATGCAAAGGAATTTTGATTTCCAATTCAAGGGATCAGAAGCAATGCTCTGATTAGGGATGGATAAGTTGAATAACCTTACGGTACAATCAATGACAATTGGATTGGTCGAGAACCAATTCCAGTTAAAAGAATGGCAGCTTAGCCGGAGAAGTAATTTATAAGGATCAATGATGATTGCGTGCATTCGCAAACATATTGAGTCAGCAGACTCAAAATGATAATGACAAGGAATGTCATTAAGACTACGAGACTTATGGGATTAACCATAATGCGAGCAAGCAAGAATTTCAAGAGCCAAAGGCTCCAGAGGATTTTCGGAAGATCGAATAGTATTTTGAAGACTTTTGTGAAACTCATGAACAACTGGGGAGGAGCGGATACTTGACAAGTGCGGGGATTTATTTGAAGGGGTATTCATGTGGCAAGGAACTGCTAGGCAGTAGGCACGAAGTATTCTCGGAACAATAGAGAAAACTTCGGGTATCTTGTAATAACACGAACAATGGGGAATGATCGTAAGAATGGCAAGTGTAAGTAGTTATCCATAAGGATTTATCGGTGGTCGGGAATAGCAAAAGTGATGGGCACAAAGTCTCGAGAGAATATCAAAGAGTATCTCCGAAATCTTCTGGTGCAGTCGGTGACCATCTGGACTGAAGGGGCTCTCCGGGAGAAAGTATTTTCGAGAACCTAAAGTTAGTTTTTAGTAAAAATCGTTTAACCCGAATAGAAGAGGGTTCAGAATCCCAGAGTAAAGGTCGAGAAATAAAAGATCCTAATACCACCCAATGGCGACGTGTGCCCGTAAGACACACAGCCATGTTAGTAAAAGTTTTGCCAATGTCTAGACTCGACTTCGGCCAAGGAGTTGGAAGGGGATTCCTACAGGCAGTCGGCTCTGATACCAACTTGTGACGCCCCCGATTCAATCGTACACTAATCATGCACGCAAATGTGTACGATCAAGATCAGGGACTCACGGGAAGATATCACAACACAACTCTACAAATAAAATAAGTCATACAAGCATCATAATACAAGCCAGGGGCCTCGAGGGCTCGAATACAAGTGCTCGATCATAGACGAGTCAGCGGAAGCAACAATATCTGAGTACAGACATAAGTTAAACAAGTTGCCTTAAGAAGGCTAGCACAAACTGGGATACAGATCGAAAGAGGCGCAGGCCTCCTGCCTGGGATCCTCCTAACTACTCCAGGTCGTCGTCAGCGGCCTGCACGTAGTAGTAGGCACCTCCAGTGTAGTAGGGAATCATCGTCGACGGTGGCGTCTGGCTCCAGGGCTCCAGCATCTGGTGGCGACAACCAGGTAGAAGGGAAAGGGGAAAAGAGGGAGAAAAGCAACCGTGAGTACTCATCCAAAGTACTCGCAAGCAAGGAGCTACACTACATATGCATGGGTATATGTGTAAAGGGCCATATCGGTGGACTGAACTGCAGAATGCCAGAATAAGAGGGGGATAGCTAATCCTGTCGAAGACTACGCTTCTGGCAGCCTCCGTCTTGCATCAAGTATAAGAGAGTAGATTGAAGTCCTCCAAGTAGCATCTCCAAAATAGCTTCTCATAGCATAATCCTACCCGGCGATCCCCTCCTCGTATCCCTGAGAGAGAGCGACCACCGGTTGTATCTGGCACTTGGAAGGGTGTGTTTTATTAAGTATCCGGTTCTAGTTGTCATAAGGTCAAGGTACAACTCCAAGTCGTCCTGTTACCGAAGATCACAGCTATTCGAATAGATTAACTTCCCTGCAGGGGTGCACCACATAGCCCAACACGCTCGATCCCATTTGGCCGGACACACTTTCCTGGGTCATGCCCGGCCTCGGAAGATCAACACGTCGCAGCCCCACCTAGGCACAACAGAGAGGCCAACACGCCGGTCTAAACCTAAGCGCACAAGGGTCTGGGCCCATCGCCCATAGCACACCTGCATGTTGCGTGGGCGGCCGGAAGCAGAACTAGCCCCCTTAATACAAGAGCAGGCTTACGTTCCAATCCGGCGCGCGCCGCTCCGTCGCTGACGTCTGAAGTGCTTCGGCTGATACCACGACGTCGGGATACCCATAACTACTCCCGCGTAGATGGTTAGTGCGTATAGGCTCGTAGCCAGACTCAGATCAAATACCAAGATCTCGTTAAGCGTGTTAAGTATCCGCGAATGCCGAACAAGGCCAGGCCCACCTGTCTCCTAGGTGGTCTCAACCTGCCCTGTCGCTCCGCCACAAAGTAACAGTCGGGGGCCGTCGGGAACCCAGGCCCACCTCTACCGGGATGGAGCCACCTGTCCTTTCAGCCCCCTCGTCAGAATCACTTGCGGGTACTCAATGAGCTGACCCGACTTTAGTCACCATCTGTATAGTATGTATGTATGTATAGTATATACCCGTGATCACCTCCCAAGTGATCACGGCCCGATAGTATAGCAAGGCAGACTGACAAGAATGTAGGGCCAATGATGATAAACTAGCATCCTATACTAAGCATTTAGGATTGCAGGTAAGGTATCAACAAATGTAGCGACAATGTCAGGCTATGCATCAGAATAGGATTAACGAAAGCAGTAACATGCTACACTACTCTAATGCAAGCAGTATAGAGGAGAATAGGCGATATCTGGTGATCAAGGGGGGGGGGCTTGCCTGGTTGCTCTGGCAAGAGAGAGGGGTCGTCAACTCCGTAGTCGAACTGGTCAGCAGCAGCGTCGGTCTCGTAGTCTACCGGAGAGAAGAGGGGGAAGAAATAATGAATACAGAGCAAACAAAGCATCACAAAATATAACAATGCAATACGCGGTGTTCGGTGTGCCCTAACGCGGTAGTAGGTGATACCGGTGAAGGGGGGAAAACATCCGGAAAAGTATTCCCGGTGTTTCGCGTTTTCGGACAGATGAACCGGAGGGGAAAAGTTGCGAGTTCGATAGGTTAGGGGTGTGTGGCGGACGAACGGACTGCGTATCCGGATTCGTCTCGTCGTTCTGAGCAACTTTCATGTTGAAAATATTTTAATCCGAGTTACGGATTAAAAGATATGATTTTCTAAAGATTTTATTAATTTTTGGAATTTATTTAATTATTTAATTAATTCGGAAAATGGATTTATGACGTCAGCATGAAGTCATGCTGATGTCAGCAGTCAACGTTGACCGTTGACCTGGTCAACCTGACATGTGGGTCCAGGGGGACCCACCTGTCAACCTCTAATTAGGTTATTAGGGTTAGGTTAATCTAATTATAGTTTAATTAAACTTAACTAGTTAATTAAATTAATTAAACCGGATTAATTAACTTAATTAATTACTTGATTAATTAGTTAATTAATTAATAATTTTATTAAATCATTTCTTTATTTTTTATTAATTTTTTTTAATTCCTTTTTTTGGGGGGGGGGGGTGGGGCCCGTTTGTCTGTGGCACAGAGGCCTAGCGGGTGGAGTCGGCGCGGGCGTCGGGCGCCAGACGGGCGAGTGCTCGCCCGCAGGGATTACAGCGGGGCGAGGCCACCGGGGCTGCGGTGGGGCGCCGGCCAGGGCGGTGGCGTGGTGGCCGGCAGGGTGGCCGCGGGGCAGATGCGGGCCGCCGCCAGCAAGTTCAGGCGGAGGCGGGTGCGGCCAGGGGGCAGCGCGGGCGCGTGGCCACGCACGGGCGAGGGGCGACGGCGAGTGAGCGTGTGCGCGTGCGGAGCACGGCGACCGCGAGGACGGGGAAAGAGGGAGAGGCCAGGGGGTGCTCACGGCGACGGCGAGTGAGCGTGTGCGCGTGGAAGAGAGGAGGAGAAAGCTCACAAGGGAGGCGTAGGGTTCGTGTCAGTGGGCTCGGGGAGGAGGACGACGAAGGGGCGGCGTCCGGGTCGCCGGGGACGAGTGCGGCGAGGCGACGGGGTCGATGGCGCGTCGGCGGAGTCCTCAAGCAGTGGTGGTCGGCGACGGGGCCCCCGGGCGGCTGCGGGATCGAGGCGGTGAGCGCTGGGGCGCTCCCGATCCAGAGCGCGCGCGGGAGGGAAGGGGGGTCGCCCCGGCGTGGGCCATGGGCGACGACGGCGGGGGTAGGCGACAGGCGCGGCGGCGAGTCGTCGATGCCCCGATCTGTTCTGGATCGGGGGGGGGGGGAGGAAGAGCCAGAGAGAGTGGGGGGGGAGTGGATAGGGTTAGGGTTCCTGGTGGCTCGCGGTAGGCCATATAGGCCAGCGGGGCGGGCTGGGCCGATTGGGCCGACAAGGCGGCCCGGTGGGCCAAAGTCCAGTGGGGGAATTCTCTTTTTTTTTCCTTTTTTTGTTTTGTTTTCTGTTACTTTTATTTATTTATTTCTTTTCTGACTTTATTTATTTTAAAATACTTAGGCAGTTTATAAAATTGTGTTTATTACACCATATTGACCTATGTAAAATATGGCATCTCCCGAACACTTTTGTTTTAAATTTTGAAAAACTTTTATTGTTTGCTTGATTTTGATTTTGAATTTGAATCGTTTCGAACTAACGCGAGATTACTAACAGTAATCAAAGTGACATGGCATCGTTAACATGGGATTACTGTAGCCTAATTATCCGGGCGTCACAAAGATATCCCCAAGACCGCCTTTGTGACTCGTTATGGTTCATACGAGTACACCGTCATGTCTTTCGGCTTAACCAATGCTCCAGCCACCTTCTCTCGCCTGATGAACTATATATTCATGGATTACCTCGACAAGTTCGTCGTGGTTTATCTGGATGATATTCTGGTATTTTCCAAGAACGAAGAGGAACATGCTGAACATCTTCGCCTCGTGCTAGAAAAGCTACGAGAGCATCAACTTTATGCCAAGTTCTCCAAATGTGAATTCTGGCTTCCCGAAGTAACCTATCTTGGGCATGTCATCTCTAAAGATGGTATTGCCGTTAACCCTGAACGAGTTCAGGCTATTCTCGATTGGACTCCTCCGAAGAACGTTAAGCAAGTCAGAAGTTTTCTCGGTCTCGCCAGCTACTGCCGTCGATTCGTCGAGAACTTCTCCAAGATTGCTAGGCCTCTGACTAACCTATTGCATAAGGGCGTCAAGTTCCAATGGACAGATAAATGTCAGGAAAGTTTCCAGGCACTCAAGGACAAGTTGACTTCTGCCCCAGTACTAGCTCCTCCTGATACTAAGAAGGACTTCGTCATTTACTGCGACGCTTCCCGTCAAGGACTAGGCTGTGTCCTAATGCAAGAGCGCAAAGTGGTTGCTTATGCCTCTCGGCAATTGCGCCCTCACGAAGAGAACTACCCAGTTCATGACCTCGAACTTGCTGCTGTCATTCATGCACTAAAACAGTGGCGACATTACCTACTCGGTAATCGTTGCGAGATCTTCACTGACCACCAAAGTCTGAAGTATCTGTTTACTCAGCCAGACCTGAACCTCCGTCAGCAGAGATGGATGGAGACTGTTGCAGACTTTGATTTGGGTATTTCCTATACCCCAGGCAAGGCTAATGTAATGGCTGATGCCTTGAGCCGCAAGTCTTACTGCAACCACCTCCAGGTTCACAAGGTTCAGCCCTCACTTGTTGAAGAATTCAGAAAGCTAAACCTCCATATTGTTCCTCCGGGTGCACTCGCTCCCCCTCCCCCGGAGTTCCGCAAGATGAATCTCCGTGTTGTTTCCCAGGGTTCCCTTTATACCCTGGCTGTTGAACCCGATCTCGTGGGCACCATTAAGACAATGCAGGGATTTGACTCTGAAGTCTACAAGATTAAGCAAGACCTCCAAGAAGGAAGTCCCTCATCCTTCACTATTGCTGATGATGGCGCCTTGTACTTCAAAGGCCGCCTAGTGGTGCCATGTAAGAAGGAAAACCTGAATATGACTCAGGAGGTTATGAAAGAAGCTCATGATACGCCTCTATGTATCCACCCTGGTAGTACAAAGATGTACCAAGACATCCGCCAGAGATTCTGGTGGTCTAACATGAAGCAAGACATTGCTCGTTATGTTGCTGAATGTGACGTTTGCCGACGTATCAAAGCAGAACATCAAAGGCCTGCTGGAACTCTGCAACCTATATCTATTCCTGAATGGAAATGGGACCATGTCGAGATGGACTTCGTTACTGGATTTCCCAAATCGCATAAGGGTAATGATGCTATTCTTGTCGTCATTGACCGACTTTCTAAGGTTGCACATTTTCTGGCGGTCAAAGAAACGATCACTGCTAGTCAGCTTGCAACTCTCTACATGTCCAGAATTGTTTCGCTTCACGGTATTCCACTGGTTATCAGTTCAGACCGTGGCAGTTTATTCACTTCAAGATTCTGGGCAAGTTTCCAAGAAGCTATGGGCACTCATCTGTCTTTCAGCACTGCTTTTCATCCTCAGTCACAAGGGCAAGTTGAACGTGTCAACCAAGTTCTCGAAGACATGCTTCGAGCCTGTGTTATTTCCTTCGGCAAGAAATGGGAGGAATCTCTCCCGTATGCTGAGTTCTCTTATAATAATAGCTATCAAGCTAGTCTGAAGATGGCCCCCTTCGAAGTGTTATATGGACGAAAGTGCCGAACCCCTCTGAACTGGTCAGAAACTGGGGAACGTCCACTCTTCGGTCCGGATATTATCCAACATGCCGAAGATCAAGTCCGCATTATTCGCGAGAATCTCAAGACTGCTCAGTCACGCCAAAAGAGTAATTATGACCGTCATCATAAAGACATGGTCTATCAACCTGGCGAGAAGGCCTATCTTCGAGTTACACCAATGAAGGGTGCTCACCGCTTCGGGATCAAGGGCAAGCTAGCTCCCCGCTATATTGGTCCTTTCACTATCCTCGGGCGTGGAAAAGTGGCATATCAATTGGAGCTTCCGCCGAACCTTTCTCAGGTTCACGATGTGTTCCATGTGTCCCAACTCCGCCGTTGCTTCAAGGACCCAATCCGAGCTGTGGATCATGAAGTGCTCGAATTGCAACAGGACCTCTCCTATAAAGAGCATCCGGTCCGCATTCTCGACCAAGCTGAACGCCGCACACGTCAGAAGGCGATCAAGTTCTTCAAGGTCCAGTGGTCGAATCACTCTGAAGACGAAGCCACCTGGGAACGCGAGGATCGCCTGCGTGATGAATACCCCGCACTGTTTCCTTCTACCTCCTAAAATCTCGGGACGAGATTTCTTGTAGTGGAGGAGATTTGTAACGCCCGGATAATCTTGCTACAGTAATCCCACGCTAATCATGGCACGTCATCCCGATTACTGTTGCTTTCCTCGCAATAATTCGAAACCGTTCAAATTCAAAATTCAAATTGATGAAAACAATAAAAGTTTTCAAAATTTAAAATAAAATTGTTCGGTGGTTGACGAATATTACAAAGGTAATTATAGTGCAACAGACATATTTTTATAAAATGGCTAAATGGATTAAATGTTTTAAACAGAAAAGAAATAATAAAAGAAAATACAAAAGGAAAAAAAACAAAACAAAAGGAGGGAAGCCCCCCCCCTGCTGGACCGCGGCCCAGCTGGCCATCGGGCCAACCAGGCCGGCCCAGGTCGCCCCCCCCCACTCCTCTCCCTTATCCACACCTTCCCCCCCCCACTTCCCACCGACAGCCCCCACTTCCCCCCCCGAAATATCCCCCCTCTCCCCCGATCTGGATCGGGAGGAGACCACCGCCGCCACACGCCGGACCGCCCGTCGCCGCCGAACGCCTCCCCGCCCTCCTCCTCGCCGGTCGTCCCCGGCCGCCCCCGAGCACGCTGCCTAGACCCTACGCGCCTCCCCCCACCGTGAGCATCGCCCCGCTCCTCCCCCTCTGCTCCCGTCGCCGGATCCGCCGCGCCCGCGACCTCCGTGACCGTCCCCGGCCTCCTCTCCCTCCGGCGACGCTGGCCCCGTGCTCCCCCGCCTCGACCACCGTCGCCCGCGCCCTGCCGCGCCGGGCCGTACCGTCCCCAGCCCCTCCCCGCTTCCCCGTGCGGCTCCCCTGCCGCGGCCGCCGCGCCCCGTAGCCCCTGGCCGCGCCTGCGTGCCGTTGCTCACCCCCGGCAGCCCCTGCTCGTCGCGCCTACGCGTCCCGCACGCTTGCGCGAGGCCACACCTGCTCGCACCTCGCCCCCGCGTCGTCTGCCACCCCGCAAGCGCTCGCCGGCTTCCCCGTCGCCGGCGACCTCGCCGCGCCCCAGGGGCCTTCTCCCTGTCGCGCCTGGATGGGGCCTCGGGCATGAACGCTCGCACCCGCGAGCCCCTGTGCCCGGTAACCGCACGCCCGCACCCGGTTTGGCCCTTGGGCCACTGCCCAGTGGCCCCCATGCCCCTGATAAAAAAAAAAGAAAAAAAAGGAAAAAAAGAATTAAAAAAAAGAATAAAAGAATAATAATAATAATTAATTATAATTAATTAATTGACTAAATTAATTAAGTAAATTAATCCTACTTAATTAATCTAATTAACCTGTTAGTCTAATTAAACTGTAATTAGATTAACCTAAACCCTAATTAACCTAAATAGAGAATGACAGGTGGGTCCCACTGGACCCACATGTCAGGTTGACCAAGTCAACCCTGCTGACTGCTGACGTCAGCATGACATCATGCTGACGTCATAAATCCATTTTCCGAATTAGTTAAATAATTAAATAAATTCCAGAAATTAATAAAATCTTTAGAAAATCATATCTTTTAATCCGTAACTCGGATTAAAATATTTTCAACATGAAAGTTGCTCAGAACGACGAGACGATTTCGGATACGCAGTCCGTTCGTCCGCCACACACCCCTAACCTATCGAACTCGCAACTTTCCCCCTCCGGTTCATCTGTCCGAAAACGCGAAACACCGGGAATACTTTCCCGGATGTTTCCCCCCTTAACCGGTACCACCTCATACCACGTTAGGGCCCACCTAGCATCGTTACTTGTCATGTCGTGCATCGATATGCATTTGTATGCATTGTATTCATTGTTTCTTCCCCCTCTTCTCTCCGGTAGACTACGAGACCGACGCTGCTGCTGCCCAGTTCGACTACGGAGTTGACGACCCCTCTCTCTTGCCAGAGCAACCAGGCAAGCCCCCCCTTTGATCACCAGATATCGCCTATTCTACTCTCTATACTGCTTGCATTAGAGTAGTGTAGCCTGTTACTGCTTTCCGTTGGTCCTATTCTGATGCATAGCCTGACATTGTTGCTACATCTGTTGATACCTTACCTGCAATCCTAAATGCTTAGTATAGGATGCTAGTTTATCATCATTGGCCCTACATTCTTGTCAGTCTGCCTTGCTATACTATTGGGCCGTGATCACTCGGGAGGTGATCACGGGTATATACTATACTATACATACATACTATACAGATGGTGACTAAAGTCGGGTCAGCTCGAAGAGTACCCGCGAGTGATTCACGGATTGGGGGCTGAAAGGACCTTTGTCCCGACGGCCCTCTGTGTGGATCTTTATGGCGGAGCGACAGGGCAGGTTGAGACCACCTAGGAGACAGGTGGGCCTGGCCCTGTTCGGCGTTCGCGGATATTTAACACGCTTAACGAGATCTTGGTATTTGATCCGAGTTGGCTACGAGCCTATACGCACTAACCATCTACGTGGGAGTAGTTATGGGTATCCCGACGTCGTGGTATCAGCCGAAGCCCTTCAGACGTCAGCGACGGAGCGGCGCGCACCGGATTGGAACGTAAGCCTGCTCTTGTATTAAGGGGGCTAGTTCTGCTTTCGGCCGCGTACGCAACGTGCAGGTGTGCTATGGGCGATGGGCCCAGACCCCTGTGCGCTTAGGTTTAGACCGGCGTGCTGGCCTCTTTGTTGAGCCTAGGTGGGGCTGCGACGTGTTGATCTTCCGCGGCCGGGCATGACCCAGGAAAGTGTGTCCGGCCAAATGGGATCGAGCGTGTTGGGGAATGTGGTGCACCCCTGCAGGGAAGTTAATCTATTCGAATAGCCGTGATCTTCGGTAACAGGACGACTTGGAGTTGTACCTTGACCTTATGACAACTAGAACCGGACACTTAATAAAACACACCCTTCCAAGTGCCAGATACAACCGGTGGTCGCTCTACCTCAGGGATATGAGGAGGGGATCGCCGGGTAGGATTATGCTATGAGATGCTATTTGGAGATGCTACTTGGAGGACTTCAATCTACTCTCTTTTACTTGATGCAAGACGGTGGCTGCGAGAAGCGTAGTCTTCGACAGGATTAGCTATCCCCCTCTTATTCTGGCATTCTGCAGTTCAGTCCACTGATATGGCCTCCTTACACATATACCCATGCATATGTAGTGTAGTTCCTTGCTTGCGAGTACTTTGGATGAGTACTCACGGTTGCTTTCTCCCCCCTTTTTCCCCTTTCCCTTCTTTCTGGTTGTCGCAACCAGATGTTGGAGTCCAGGAGCCAGACTCCACCGTCGACGACGACCCCTACTACACCGGAGGTGCCTACTACTACGTGCTGCCCGCTGATGACGACCTGGAGTAGTTTAGGAGGATCCCAGGCAGGAGGCCTGCGCCTCTTTCGATCTGTATCCCAGTTTGTGCTAGCCTTCTTAAGGCAACTTGTTTAACTTATGTCTGTACTCAGATATTGTTGCTTCCGCTGACTCGTCTATGATCGAGCACTTGTATTCGAGCCCTCGAGGCCCCTGGCTTGTATTATGATGCTTGTATGACTTATTTTATTTGTAGAGTTGTGTTGTGATATCTTCCCGTGAGTCCCTGATCTTGATCGTACACATTTGCGTGCATGATTAGTGTACGATTGAATCGGGGGCGTCACAATGACAACACTGGCAAACAACTCGCCCTGCCCAAACTCAAGCCAAAAATTGCAAAGAGGATGGACACAGAACACACAGGCCGCGTCCCTCCGAACTGAACACCTCAGAGCACAACAAAACCTAAACAAACTAGATCAACGCACTCTCCACCCATGGCGCCTAGAGGATCCGCAAGTGGACAGCAGGAGCTAGCCTGACTCGAAAAAGATGTCGCAGAAGAGGCGTCGATGATGAAGTACATGGCGCCTCGGAAGCTCATGCCCACAGCAACAACCCGCACATGACAGCCCGACACCCCAAGCCTCGCCGCCGAGGCGAGAAAGGCAACCCACACCAGTTGCTCCTCTGGAAGACACCCCACGCACGCAGCACCTCCAAGAAGGTGACGACGTCGAGACACCGCCGCTGCGTGGCCCGAAGAACTAAGCCTAGAGTTTCCTCCGGTGAGATTAAAGGGGGATGAAAATGGCTATGACAACGCCTCCAGGGAGGAGAGGGTGCCCACAGGCGTCGCCGTTGCCCGCAGCCGCAGCCGCACCGGATTTCTCCTCGGCCCTGTCCATCACTTCTTCAGGCTCAGCACACTGAAAGGGAGGGGGCAAAGTTGTCACCTTGGGCCAGTTTATATATAGGTCACGAGAGTGAGGAGATTCGGATATTCTAACAAATTCGTAGACGTCATTGGCAGCTCATCGTGTCTGCCTACTTAGAACAAAGCACATGAAGTTTGTTACACAAACTGATCAAATGGTTACAAACACATACTGCATGGAATGGATGGAACTATAATTCTTGTTCCTCTTGCATGCGTCAAAGCGTGCTTCATACTACTAGCTTAGTTCTTAAATACACGTCTTTTTAAAGATTTTAATAAGGACCACATACGGATGTATATAGTCATATTTTAAAGTGTGAATCACATGTAACGCGGCATCATGACTGGTCCAAGGAACAGGCTGCCCTTGACTCAACAGTGACCTTCAAAACAGTCGTTTCATAATTATACAGGCGGACTGGATTTTTGCAGCCCCCCTCTAGCCCCGCTCTAGCCCCGCCCCCCGCTCCCCGCCGACGGCCACTCCGGCCCCGGCGGCCACCTCTCAGCGCCCCGGCGCCAGCCAGCCCGGCCTCGCCGTCCACCGTATGGAGTCCACCCCCCAGCCGCCGCCGGCCGCGGCCGCGTGCGACGCTGGCTCGACGACAGCCCGGCTCTCCCAGCCCAGCTCCTACCGCCACGCGCTGTGCGGCGACCACCTCGCGTCCTCCGAGGCTGGCTCCCCGCCCTCCGCCCTTCTGGCACCTGCCCCTCGCGCCGCCCCGAGATCGGAGATCCACCGCGTGCGCGACGCCCTGGACGCGCGCGACGCCTCCCCGGAGCCCTGGGTGCAGGTCCGCGGCAAGCGGCCTCGCAGCCCTCGTCTCCGGCGCCCTCCGGCCGGATCTTCGCGCCGCCTCCCCCGGCTCCCTCCCATCCCTGCCGACGCCTGCCCCCGCTACCTACGCTCGGGCCACCCGCTCCATAATGCCGGCGCGACATCTGTTGCCGCCGCTGCCGGCACTACGGGCACGTCGCCAAGTTCTGCACTTGGCTGCGCTGGCCGTCCGCTGATCCTCCCGCCAAGCGCCGGCGCGCGCCTGGCGCCTCCCCCCGACCTGTCTCCCCTGTGGTCTCCAGCGGGGACAGCTCGGGCGAGGCGCGCCTGCCCCCATCGTCTGGCGCCGGCTCTCCGCCCTCCAGCGACGCCACGGACACCACCTCTGCCTCGCTGGCCACCCCTTCACCGTCGCTCCCTCTGGTTCCTCTTGGTCGCGCCCCTCCGACTCCTCGCGACCGCGCTCCTCCAGCTCCGCCCCGTCGCCCGCGGTCCTCATGTCCGGCCACCCCGCCTTGCGCCCGCCGTGCGCGCTCTGCTTTCTTCCTCGTTCCGCGGAGGTCCGCGCGACCGAGGAGGCCCTCGAGCAGCGCGCCCTCATCGCCGTCCTGGCCGGCAACCGCACTCGAGTCTCTCGCGCCGACGTGGCCGAGCTGCTCGCCTCCAAGTTCGCGCTCTCGGACGATGACTTCTCCGTCCACAGCCGCCTGCCCGGCGAGTTCCTCCTCCGCTTCTCCCGGCCGGAGACACGCGCTCAGGTTGGGCTTGCAAACGTGCGTTCTCCACGTTTCCGCCTACTCCACCCAT
The DNA here is from genome assembly GCF_018294505.1 of Triticum aestivum. Classification (NCBI taxonomy): domain Eukaryota; kingdom Viridiplantae; phylum Streptophyta; class Magnoliopsida; order Poales; family Poaceae; genus Triticum; species Triticum aestivum. The sequence goes on from NC_057813.1 coordinate 335,651,556, forward strand.
GGAGCCGCGCCGCTGGCGCCGAGCCCGTCGCCCTTCGCTTCAAGGTCGACCTGGAGATCACCGGCGTCCCTGAGCACGCGTGGTTCCGCTCCTCCATCGACACCCTGCTCGCGCCGTACTGTGAGATTAACGCGCTCGCGCCCGAGACGCGTTCTGGGGCAGACATGTCCGCGTTTCGTCTCTCCGCATGGGCGCCAAACCCCGACGCCATCCCCCGCGAGGCCGACCTCTTCCTCCCCGAGCCGAACGCGGTGCTCCCCGATGCCGACCCCGACCGTGCCGAGCGGCTCGCGCTCCACACGTATCGCCATCCCGTTCAGATCTTCGTCACCCACTGCACGGATTTCCGGCGACCCTCCCCGCCCCCCGCTCCTGCTGGCAACGACAGCGCCGGCGCCGACGACGCCTCACCACCACTGCCTGGCCCCTGGCCGCAGCACCACAGTTTTCCGCGCCGTTCCGGGACCCCTGCTGGTGGCTCCGGCCGCAGCCCCTCCTCGCGCGGTGACTCCCGCCGGCGGCGCGGCGCCCCTCCCCCTGCACGCGTCTAGCAAGGAATCCTAGGGGGCCACCCTCCCGCGGGCCCGGCGCCCGCTATGCGCCAACGGATGGCTCGTCATCGCGTCAACCCGCCTGCGCCCGACGACGCCAGCCGCCCCCCCCCCAATTTTCAGCTTTAATTCAAACTCCCGTGCGCCCCCTCCACCGGCTTCCCCGCCCCGCCTTCTGCTGCACTCCCCCCCGCGTGGGCCCCTGCTCCTGTGCGCTGCGCCTGCTAGCGCCAACCAGGACGCTCCAGAGCCTTCCCCGGATATTCGCCTGGGATCCCCCGCTTGCCCAACCGACAACTGCGACGCTCCCATCCCTGTGGCCCCCGAGGTGGCCCCGCCCCCACACGCCCGGTCCCCTGTTGCTGGTGCTCCTGCACCATCACTGGATCCCGTTGGCGCTCCGATCCCGACGCCTCCTGTGGCCCCGCTCGCTGAGCGTGCCATCGTCCCCGTGCCTTATGGGGCCACCCCTCCCTCGCCCAATCGCGCCCGCCCCCTGGTGCCCCGCGATGCGGCCGCGACATGCAGCGACCCCTCAGCTGCCCTGACGGGTTTCTCGTCCCTGGTCCAGGCGCCCACCGCTCCTCTCCTGCCCGCCCGCAACCCACGCCGCAGGAACGTGGTGCCGCCTAACTTCACTCCTAGGCGCAGCCACCGGCTCGCGCGTTCTGATCGAGGCCTCGACTCCGAGTCCAAAGCACGGCGTGTCCTTCTCCGTCGCCTCGGCCTTCTTAACGACGACGAACCACTCTCCGCAGAGATTCTGGCCAAATACTCCAGGCTCTTTGAGGAGCCGCTAGCGGCCCAGACCGTGCAGGCGCTCGCCGATTTCTATGGATGGGACGCGCCATCTAGCTTCTCCCTCGGGTCCGCGGCGCTGGCCGCCTCGCCTAGCCGGCTCATCGCCGCCTAGCCTTCTCTCGCCGCTTGTTCTGCGTTTTGTTTGTTCTTCATGGATAGTAGCCTCCGTATTATTTTCTGGAACACGCGCGGCCTCAACTGCCCGGCGAAGCGTTGCGCCGTCCGTTCGGTCATTTGTACCGCTCACCCCTCTGTGGTCTGTTTGCAAGAAACTAAGCTTGCTGATGTTTCCCCCTACTTGGTTGCCGACTCCCTTGGGCACGAATTCACCAGCTTCTACTACCTTCCCGCCGACGGCACGCGTGGTGGCATCATCCTCGCTTGGCGCCCTTCCGAGATTTCCCTTACCAACCCCTTCGTCGGGGCCCATTTTGTCGCGGCCTGCGCCACCACTCCAGGCTCCGACTCCCACTGGTGGATCACGGGCGTCTACGGCCCCCAGGACGAGGCGGGCAAAGCCTCCCTCCTCACTGACCTCTCTGACTTCCGCGCCACACGGATTGGCCCCTGGATCATCAGCAGCGATTTTAACATGATTGCGTCTGCGGCCGACAAAAACAATGACAGGCTCAACCAACGCTCCATGCGACGGTTTCGCCGCTTCATGGCCGACACTGAGATCCGTGACCTGTACCTCCACGGCAGGCGCTACACCTGGTCTAGCGAGCGTGACCCCCCCACGCTCGTGCGCATCGACCGCGTCCTCTGCTCCTCGAGCTGGGAGGTGGCCCACCCCCACTGTCTCCTTCGCTGCCTGTCATCCGCAGCCTCGGATCATGCGCCGTTGCTCGTCGACTATTCCTCTCCCCTCCCTGGCCACAAGCGTTTCCACTTCGAAAGGTTTTGGCCCAAGCTCGAGGGCTTCCACCAGACGTGGCCGCCGCCTGGCAGGAGCTGGCGCGTGATACGGACCCGTTTCGCCGCATTTTCGCCAGCCTCAAGTGCACTGCGCGTCGCCTTCAGAGCTGGAGTGCTCGGAAGATCGGCCAAGTCGCGCTTCAGCTTTCCATCTCCCGCAAGCTCATCGCTCGCCTTGATGCGGCTCAAGACTCCCGCCCCCTCTCGCCGGCGGAATCCTGGCTGCGCCACCAGCTGAAGAGAACTTATCTGGGGCTTGCCTCCTTGGATCGCTCCATTGCTCGCCAACGGGTCCGCCTTTCCTGGCTGTGCGCCGGAGACACCGACATCACCTTCCTTCGCCTGCGCGCCGCCCACCGCAACCGGCGGAACCGCATCCACGAGCTCCGCGTGGGCAACGATACTGTTTCCGACCCTGCGGCCATGGCCAGGGCCGCTTTCTCTCACTTCTCTGGCCTGCTCGGCACAGCCGACCACCGCGAGCACACCATCGCCCTCGATGCGATTGATGACAGACTCTTCGACCTCTCCGCGCTCGACCAGCCCTTCTCGGCCGACGAGATCTAGTCTACCGTCCGCCAGCTCCCTCGTGGCAAAGCGCCCGGGCCCGACGGCTTCACAGTGGAGTTCCTCATCGCCGCGTGGGACACCATCCGCGACGACTTTGTCGAGGCCTTTGGCAAGCTCTACAACCTTAACGGTCGTGGTTTCCACAAGCTGAACGAGGCCCTGCTCACCCTCCTTCCCAAGCACCCGGAAGCCTCGTCCCTCGCCGAGTACAGGCCGATCAGCCTCATCCACCTGTTCGCCAAGCTGTTCGCCAAGGTCCTCTCCCTCCGGCTCGCGCCGCGTCTCGGCGAGCTTATCTCCACCAATCAGAGCGCCTTCATTGCTGGCCGTAGCATCCACGACAACTTCATGCTTGTCCAACAGACTGCCAGGCAGCTCCACACTCTTCGCCTACCGCGCGTTCTTCTCAAGCTGGACATCGCGCACGCTTTCGACTCAGTTTCCTGGCCCTTCCTCCTTGAGGTCCTGCAGCACCTGGGGTTCGGGCCTCGATGGCGCAACTGGATCTCCATCCTCCTCTCCACGGCTAGCACCAAGGTGCTCATCAACGGGCTCCCGGGACCACCGATCCGTCATTGCAAGGGGCTTCGCCAGGGCGACCCCGTGTCCCCGATGCTCTTCGTGATCGTCATCGACGTCCTCAACCGTCTCTTCCAGCGTGCCACCTCTCTGGGCCTCCTGCAACGGCTCACTGATCGTCACATGGCCTCCAGCCTCTCCCTCTACGCGGACGACGTCGTGCTCTTCTGCCATCCCGACGCGTGCGACCTCTCCGCGGTGCGCCACATTCTCGGGCTATTCGGCACCGCCTCGGGCCTCCGCACCAACCTCGACAAATGCACGGCCTTGCCCATCCAATGCCCTCTTGAGGTCCGGGACTCCATCTCCAACCACTTCCCGTGCCCGATCGGCGAGTTCCCCGCCAAGTACCTCGGCCTCCCGCTCTCCATTCGCAAGATCACCGCCTCCTCCCTCCAACCCTTCGTCGAGAGGCTGGAGAAGAAGCTTTCCCCATGGTGGGCGTCTATGCTGTCCCGCGGCGAGCGGTTGGCCCTCATCCGACATGTGTTCTGTGCGATGCCCACCCACATTCTGATCGCCATGTCGTTGCACTCTTCCATCCTCCATCAGGTGAATCGCCTCGTCCGTGCTTTCCTCTGGCAAGGACGCAAGACCACCAATGGAGGGCACTGCCTCGTCAGCTGGGCCAAGGTCTGCCGCCCCTGGCCTACGGGGGCCTTGGCATCCCCGATCTGCAGTGTTCTGCCCATGCCTTGCAAGCCCGCTGGCTCTGGCTGCGCAAGACGGACCCCTCCCGCCCCTGGCAGCACCTACACATCCCATGCAACCCGGCTGTTCAGGCCATCTTTCGCGCCTCCACATCTTGGTAGATTGGCGACGGCAATTCCTGCCTTTTCTGGGATGACCACTGGATCGACGGGCTCTTCGTCGCCGAGCTGGCCCCGCTCCTCCATGCCCTCGTCCCCCGCCGTATCCGCAAGGCTCGCACCGTTGCCGCGGGCTTGCCCTCCCGTGCCTGGATCCAGGACGTGCGCGGGCACCTTTCCCCCGAGGCTTTGGTGCAATATGTCCTCCTCTGGGCGCGGCTCCAGCAGGTCACTCTCTCCGACGAGTCAGACGTCCTCACCTGGCGCTGGACCACGAACGGCGTGTACTCCGCCAAGTCCTGTTACAAAGCGCTCTTCGCCGGCTCCACGATCGAGCCTTCCTGGCGCCTCACCTGGAAGTCTTGGGCACCCCTCCGCATCAAGGTCTTCCTTTGGCTCGCCTTTCAGGGGCGCTGCTGGACCGCCGATCGCCTCGCTCGGCGTGGCCTCACGCACGCCCCGCTCTGCCTTCTTTGCGACCAGGAGCCAGAGACCATGACACACTTACTCGTGGGCTGCGTCTTTTCCAGACAAACCTGGCACGAGGTTCTCTCCTGGCTGCGAATCACCGACATGCCGCTCCCTTGCCCCGGGACGTGCTTCCGCGACTGGTTCTCCCAGTCCGTGCAGGACGCCCCCACCGCCCTTCGCCGCGGCCTCGCCTCGCTCATCATCCTTACTGCATGGCGCATCTGGAAGACACGAAATGCATGCGTCTTCGATGGAGCCTCTCCCTCCATTCCGCTCATAGTCAATGACATCAAGGAGGACGCCCGCAGCTGGGCCACCGCCGGAGCCAAGGGGCTCAGCAATCTGCTCCCACCTACGTAGTTCCCCTCTAGGGGGCGCGCATCCCCCCTTCTCTATGTATGCGCCGATGTAGCCCTCGCTCATGCCTTTGGTGTACGTGCTTGCGATGCTACCCCTGTACATGCTACCGTTCTTTCCCCCTATCTATGCAATGATACGCAAGGCTTTTGCGTATTCGCGAAAAAATATATTTTAAAGTGTAGATTAACTCATTTTGCTCCATATGTAGTCCGCATTGATATCTCTAGAAAGACTTATACTAGTATTTAATAACGGAGGGAGTAGATGATTTGGAAGTATGCAAAGTGGATAGGTGGTACTTGTTACATATAAATAAGTATATACTGAGGGAAGCGTGTCGTGCGCGACGTAGTCGATACGGTGCTTGTCGAGGAGCTCCTGGTTGATAATCCAGGGAGCATCAGGTATGACTTGGTCGACCCACCTTCAATAAGATTCATAACAGAATGTAAGAGTAAGAAAAATTGCATTGCATTTGTTATGGCGCTGCTAGAAGGAGGACGCGAGAGGGCCGGCGGGGGCCTTTTGCCCATGGGCAGGCAAGAGGGAAGGGATTTCCTTCTTAATTCTTACTTGATTAGATTGATACATCTTCCAAGCAAGGCTTACTTGACCTCTAAGCAAGCGACCCTTATCTCTAATTAACCCTAAGACTAATGGGCCCGTTAGGCCCATTAGGTACTCTAACAGCATTGCTAAAAAGGACGAGATTTTGAGCCAAAAAAAAAAGAGTGAGATAAAATGCTTGCAATGGCGAAGCGATTCGTAGCGCTCCTCCTCGGTCATGACTGTCTTGCCCTTGTACCACTGCGTGACCTCGTCGCTGCAGCAGCCCACCAGCAAATAGGTGTTGGGGAATCTGAGGACAGAGACAAGAGTTCCAAACAAGGACATCATAATTCAGAACCGAAGGAGGTTTGCAACTGTGAAAGCAGGAAGGGGAGGAGAGCTCTCACGATTTCTTGGCCCGTTCGAGCGCGCGAGCATGGCCGAAGTGGAAGAGATCGTAGATGCCGTCGGCGTACACCCTGACAGCGACAGGCCGCTGTGTCCCCGGTGACGATGCCAACCGTCGCCGGCGGCTCCTGGCCCTGGCTTTCCCTTTCCTCCTCCGCTGGCTTCATCACCGCCGTTACCACGTGGAAACGGAGCCGCAAAATGCAACGGTTTCCTTTTCAGAGCGATGAGGCCACAATTCAAGCACGGCCATTGCTATTTACGGATACATAACAGATATGTAGTCCCAACGGTTTTTTCTTCTTTAACTTTGCATTTTTATTATCCTTTGTGAATTGCTTGTCATTATCATATTATTAGGGGGTTACAGTACATACGATCACACCTCATCAAACCTGTCAAGTTTCTCCTTGCATGAACTAGAAGACTCCAATCCTGGCAATCATGGTAAATTTGGCATTTGTTCATCAAACTACATAATAATTCACAAAACACATTAGAACTGAAAAAAATGCTTTCACTCTTTTACTTGCAACACATGATAATTCACAAAGGAAGGAGAAGATTGGAATTTGTACAATTTTCAAGGACTATTGAAATATGTGACTCAATAAGTGAACAAATTAGCATTACACCGTAATCTGTATGGAGTAGTCAACAATTACTATCGCTATTTCTTCAACAAAGGAGCAGATCAGGAATAAGTACCCGCAAACCAAAAGTAACTAGACATACAAGCCAACCAAAGAAGAACATCTGAATTAGTCTGCATTTCATGGACAACTATGGGAGAGCTGAATTTGCTTCCGGAACGTCATCATTACTGCTGAGGCTGCCCTCCCCCTCCAAGAACCTTCCTAATATTCTGCCGCTGCTCCGATGACAGTCTCTTCGGGAAATCAACATCGAACCTGATTCTCAAATTGCCTCTCCTCCCATTTTCTTTCACAATAGGCATCCCCTCCTTGGCGATTGCAAGCTCATATCCCGGTGTTACCACGTCTGTCAGCTTGATCACCAGGTCACGCCCGTCGAGGGTCTTCAGATTCACTGTGGTTCCTGCCAATGCATCCACCAGGTCGATCTTCTGGTATATCAGCAGGTCGTTGCCTTCCCTCGTGTACTCATCATGAGGCTTCTCGTCGATGACAAAGACGAGATCGGCGGCGAGCTGGTTCGGCTGCTCATTGCCCTTGTCCGGAAATGTGATCTTGGTCCCTTTCTTCCATCCGGGTTTTATATCGATTGTCAGAATCTCCGATTCAGTGCCTAGTTGCCTGTTCAAAAATGAGCAGGTAAGAAAAAGGTCATATGGGAGAAAATGAAATGGGTATGCATCAACCATCATGTTCTTGACATCTCCATCTGACTCCTGTATGGGGCCAGTTTGGAATGCAGGATAGAAATTCATGGAAATATCAGGGAATCAGTCCAATTACCCATTAGACCTGACAATGTTCCTGGATATCTTCATCTTGCGTGTCGAACCAGAGTATAGCTCTGGAAGCGTGCATGTAAGCTTCGTCTCCACGGGCGGTGGCTTCCGGGGCTGGCTAGAGCTGGCGCCGACAAGATCATTGTATGATCTGAATTTGCTCTCGGTGCCACCACCGAACCCACCAAAGGTGCCGGCGCCTTCTGTCTGGAACCTCATCGACTTGGCGCGCCCCATCCCCTCAAAAGGCTTGCTGCTGCCGAAGAACTCAGCAAAGACGTCCTCGGCATTCCGAGGATTGAAGCGGTGGTTGGTGGAGCCATTCATAGATGACGACGAGCTACCGGCGTCCGCGGAGGCCTTCAGGCCCTCCTCCCCATATTGATCATATATTGTCCTCTTCTGCGGATCACTCAGAACCTGAAAGACAGTAGATGTTGGTCATAAAAGAACTCCAGCAACCTGCGCAAGCATTACTTTGAAGCATCACCGTAAAACTTGTAAACATTTTAATCATAGTAGTACAATTCTTGCAAACAGATTAGCAGGCAGGCATAATATCTAGTATATTTGTGTGTGCAAAAATCAAGATTGATATTGGTCATAAAATCCAGCGATTTGAGCAGAATTATCTTAGACAGTTGACACGCTAACATTTTTATTATCGTAAGTAGGATTCTTGCTATCAGATTAGCATTTTTTTTGTGTGTGAAAAAGTCAAGATTGACATAACAAACGACACATAACGCCCATAAAACTGACATGGCTGCAACGCTTTGTAGATCGCAGTCGAAACAGATAGTACTATGATGGTTGCAAGCGGCATTTGTAAGAAGGATTAAAATGGGAGAGCAAATGGGTTTGATTAGAATAGCAGTACCTCGTAGGCCTCGGAGATCTTCTTGAACTTGGCCTCGGCCTCTGCCTTGTTGTCGCCGGGGTTCTTGTCGGGGTGCCACTTCATGGCCAGCCGGCGGTACGACTTCTTGAGGTCGTCCTCCGTGGCGCTCCGGTTGACCTTGAGCACGCTGTAGTAATCCAGCCCCATCTTCCCCAACGCTCATGCCAAGAAGAACAAGGACGGACAGGAACGCACGCCGACGACCTCCCGTAACGGATCCGCACGGCGCCAACGAACTCCGACCCGCCCGGAACAAATGCGTGGAACTGGACACGATTCAGAGCAGGAGCGGCAATGGGAGGGAGGATAGCAGCGTCCCACTTTCCGTTCCGGTATTTGTTTTATCCAAATCCGATGGAAGCAGCCAAGATACCCGGCCAAACCAGCAGCGCCAAACGGGATCGAATTGGAAGGGGTCAAGGGGAGTTTGCGGGGAGGGAGAAGAAGAGACAAAGCGGTGTAGGAGATCTTGGAAGGAGGAAGAGGAGGAGGAGGAGGAGGTGGTGGCGGGGATGGAAGGGACGACGACGACAGCGAGAGAGAGGGGGGATGAAAGAGACAGACAGGGGGGAGACGCGTTGCGGCATTATTGGCCCTGATGCTCTCCGCCCAAATCTTCTTCCTTTCCGTGCTTTTTTGCCTTGCGGGAAGTAGCTACGCGCCATCCGCGGGCGGCGTATCACGTGGGGCCGCCATGTGGGCCAGACCAATCCACCTGGCTCCCGTTTATTCGTTGGGTGGTAGGAAGCCTTTGTTTGGTTGCTTCTAAGTGGATGCTATTTTTAAAGGCCCCCGCTACGCGTCCGCCGGCGGATGTGTTAGAAACATTCGCCGTCCGGAGAACCGTTGGATTAGACATCTGACAGCCGTCGGATGCAACCATCGCCCGCAACTGACCAGGTCATTATTTCCTGCAACAACCTTTCTGTTTCAGAAACCGCCGTCCACCAGGCACAGCTCCGCCAGCGCGGCGGCAGTCGCCACCACCGCAAAAATTGCTGCCACCGGCGCGCGGGGGCACCTAGTCCTTCAACACAAAAATCCTGCAACAACATGACGCACCACATCGCGCGGCAGATGCCGGGATCCGACGCAGATCGAGCTCGTCGGGGCCGCCTCTTCGAGAACAATTGCGGCCATCGTTCTCAGCTCCGACCACGGTCGCGGGGCTTCCTCCACGAGCTGGAGTATCATCCTGGTTCACAAACCCTCTAGTTATGCTTCCTGAAACTACTTCTACCAGATCAAATCAGGGCAGTTGGGTGAGTTTCCTGGCTCTCAAAAAAACATGAACTCTTGTGTGTCTCTGAAACTCATGGAAACCTATGTATCAGAAACATAGCTAGAATTTCCTATTTGTTTCATGTGTGTGGCAGCTAGAAATTCACTTTTGTTTCATGTGTGTGAGTGGAACCAAGGCAAATCCCCACACACTTGTCTGCATGCTCTATCTCTGCAAAACATGATCCTCTCTGTTACTTGTTATTTATCAACCTATGATACGATTTTGAATGTGTGTGCTTATGTGAGAAAAGGCCATTGACCGAAAATTTGTGTGCAAATGAAGCTGAAATACCGTTGATAGATGTATCTGTGTACCTGAATTTATAAAACAACAATAGAACTGTTGATACCATGTAGAGGAAAAAGTACTTTCACACAAGACCTCTCTATTTACATGAAAAAACATGTGCCTTATTTCAGGGAGCTGGTGCTAAAGGGGAAGAGAGCTATGTCCAAAGGAACTTTTCTGTCGATAATCATGAAGATTCAGAGGGGTTGCTGCATGCTGATGATGTGATGCAAGATGATTCGGATGATGGAGATGTTTCATCGCAGCTGCTATCGCCCTATGTTGGCATGGTGTTTGACACAATTGAGGATGCCCAGAAATTCTACAATGACTATGCCTTCAAGTTGGGGTTCGGCACACATATATCTTCTACAAAGTACAGCCAAAAGAGAGGCCAGAAGCAAGAGGATGCAATAATGATCAAGAGGGTCTTTGGGTGTGTGCACGCTAGAAAACCCGATAAACCGGGAACAAGTAGCACCTCAAAGAGCATTGCAACAGAAACAAGCAACTCCAGCAGGCGACCTGGTGCTGAAATGGATGTGACAAGAACACGTCAGAAGAACAGGATTCTCCGTCATGATTGTAAGACACACATGATTGTTGGGCTTAGGGAGTGGAGATTGACAATCACTTGCTTTGTTGCGGAGCATACACATCCACTGATGCAACAACCAGAGCATGTTAACTACCGCTCGCACCGCAAAATACCTGCTGAGGATTATGAACTCTTGTTGATGTTGCATGATATTAACCTATCAAATTCAGATTGCATGAGTTTCCTTAGTACGATACATGGAGCTGACCCCAGGATACTGCCGTATGTGAAGAGGGATGTTGCGAATGAACGTGCAAAGCTTCGGGAAGTGATAACACAGCAAGACATGGATATGACAGTGAAGTACTTTGAGAGAAGGAAGGCCGAGAATCCAGAGTTTTTCTTTGGAAAGCAAAAAAGATCCTGCCATGAACTATGTGACTCCATTGTTTTGGGTTGATGGGAGGACAAGGGCGCTGTACCCAAAATATAAAGATTGTGTGTTCTTTGACACAACTTTTTGCACCAACATATACAACATGCCCTTTGGTCCTATAGTTGGTATCAACAACCACCTCCAAACCATTTCACTCGGATGTGCCTTGTTGCCAGATGAGACTATTGAAACGTTCAAGTGGGTCTTTGAGTAGTGGATGGTTGCAATGGATAATGAGCATCCAAAGAACATAATGATTGACCAGGACCAAGCAATGGCAACAACTATAGAGCAGGTGCTCCCAAATACTTGCCATAGGTGTTGCAAGTTTCATGTGTTTAGCAACGCGCGTTCTAAGTTGGGGAGGCTGCTGAGCAGAGATGAGGCGTTTGCAGATGTGTTTTACACTTGTACCAACAACTCTGAAACGATTGAAGAATTTGAGGAAACATGGCAGCGCATGTTGCATTGTTTCGAGGTTGCTGAAAACAAACACTTGAAGAACATGTGGCGAATAAGACATATGTAGGTTCTAGCGTACTTCAAGAACAAATTCTTCCCGTTCACAAGCACGACAGGCAGGTCCGAGGGGCTCAACTCATATTTCAAGACAATGATTTGTCTAGCTGATTCTGTATGGAGGTTTGTGCAACAGTATGAACTGTACCAGGAAACTGTGCTTGATCGTGAGGACAATGCTGGCTTCACTGGTGAAATGACTGCTCCTCCACTATACTCTCGGTAGGCCAGCTTCACTATACCAAAGCAAAAAATCAAAAAAATGTTTTGTCATGATTTGTTTTGTGAACTTTGCTTCCTTTTGTGATGTTGCAGATACAACATTGAGCGCCAAGCTGTTGATTACTACACACGCAACGTCTTTGGTGTTGGGGAAAACGAACACCTATGGGATCAGGGGCGATCCCCTCTACGTTCGGCGGGGAGAGGAGCTGCACGAAGAGCAGGTCTAGCGGTCAGCACAAGGGGATTTTTACCCAGGTTCAGGCCGCAAGGATGCATAATACCCTAGTCATGCTTGTGTGTATATATGTGTTCTTGAGCTTTTGAACTAGCTGTGGTGCATGTCCAGTCCAAAAAGTCCCAATCCTCTCTCAGTACGCCTTGGGCCTCCTTTTTGCTATAGTGCATGAGCATATCACTTGGCGCCGTAGGACAAACACATTTAATGCGCTGCCTACGTGCCCTCTTACTTTATCGGGGACGGCAACAGAAGCCATCTCGTTCGTCGCCGCTCTTCCTTGCCTTAACATGCGTCCAGGCTGTCGAGGCATGCCGTGCCACGCTGGCTAGCTAGCTGCTGTGTTGGCGCGGTGGTAGAGCCTCCACGAATATCTGCATGCCTCCACGTAGGCGCCTGCTTAGTTGGCACGCTGGTCGTCGCACTAGAGTGGTGGTGAGGTGTCAAATCCTTGCCGGGCGCGGGCCTGGCCGCGGTCCAGCAATCGTCCCTGGTAAGGCTTTCCGGGGGACCTCGCGGTCATCCCCGGCAAGAGGTCTTCGTCTTCTGGTCCCACGTGGACCCGCAGGCCATCAATCTTCATGAAGATTTGCATGCTACCACGCATGCGTTCCCAAATCTTGGCCTTAATGTTGTCGATGGTGTCAGGACTCTCAGCCTCAAGCGTGATGGCCTTGCTGGTGCTGTGTAGGTTGCCCCGGCAAGGAGCTTGCCGGGGTTACGTATGCCGCCCCGACAAGGACGCTGCCGGGGGAGGTTCAGCCTGTCCTCTGCTCTTTGTTCGTTGTCTTGAGTGTTGTCTTAGCAGTCTTGTGTTTTGTCTTCTGCTGTCCTGTCGGGCCCGACCACAGGCGTGGCTACGACTACCCGTGCACAAGTAAGGGGTACAGAAAGAACCCATACTTTTGTACACCAACAGGAGCCCCCGGGCCTGGGCCACACATGAGCGCAAGGCGTAGTTGGGCCAGGCCCAAAGCAGTGCGTGGGCGCGCGTGGCAGGGACTTAACTTCCACGATCTCTCATCAGTTGCGCTTCCCCACGACCTGCGTTGAGTGCGTGATGTGGGGGTCGTGCATGGGACGGCCGCAGCACGCCTGCATCACTTCACAGTTAATGGTAAAAAAGGGCGGCCCACGCCTTCCCCATAAAAGAGGAATCTGCAGGGGTGCCACTCATTTACCCCCTGCGCCCTTCCCAATCTAGGAACCGCCGTTCCCCTCTTTTTCCTTGAGCAAAAACCAGAGCCCCACGCCTCCACTTGCCATCGCCGTGCCTCCATTGCTTCTCGATCCCTCGCCTCTTCTCAGTCGTCATGGTGCCCAAAGCAAGCAAAGGCAAGGGAGTGGCCAAGGCCACCGCGGGGAAGGAGATGCCGGGGAGCGAGCTGGTGAAGCTGCGGAAGAATTTCGCCCTCTTCGTCCTGATGGTTGACGCGCTCGTCCTCAGGGAGAAATTCAAGCCCCTGTGGGGAAGGGAGACGTCGGGGCATCCCGCCACGAAGATCATCCCTGCTCGCTTCGCCAAGCCCGGGTCAGGCAGATATCCTTTCTTCATTGATTATTTCTCCTGCGGGCTCTGTCCCCCTTTCTCTGACTTCTTCAACGACATCATGCACACGTACAGCTTCCACCTCCTGGATTTTACACCGAATGCCATGCCATGCATGGCCTTCTTCGCCCACCTCTGCGAGGGCTTTGCCGAGGTGCACCCCAATACGACGCTCTTCCGCCATTACTTCGTCCCCCGCATCCAGACGAGGGGCGCCATCACCGGTTGCGTCACTTGGATCCCAAGGGACCATAGCAAGGGCGTGTACCCGGAGGGCTTCACAAAGGACAAGTGGGATGAGTGGCGGGGCCGGTGGTGCTGGATCGAGGACAAAGATCCACATGAGTTCTGTCAGGTCCATCAAAAGCCGCCGATCTGCAACGATGACTGGAGCAAGCTCGACGCCAAGGACGAGAAGCTCATGATTGCCATCACCAGGATCCACCGCCTCACTGCAGTCGGGCTCACGCTCGAGATGATCGGGGCCGACTTCATCCGCCGCCGCATCGCTCCTCTGCACAACAAGGGGAGGCCGGCCTGGGACTACAAGAATATGGCCGACATCATGAGGCTTCGCCCCGGCCTAAATTACAATTTCACTGTGATCGAACACGCGCATCTTTGCAGCGGCTCTTTCAGCGCAAGGTCGATGAGACCAGCGAGGCCGAGAAATCCAGCAAGGCTGCCAAGACTGGCAAGGTGGACAAGCCGTTCCAGTTGCCAGTGGGGGTGGTCCCACTGAGCAATAACTCCTGCCTAACCGCCATCATCGCCATGATGCCGGTGTTCAACGCACACGGCCTCGACCCGACCTGGGTCGAGCCTGAAGCAAGATTGTGCAGGAGTTCTTCGACAATCTGTCGAAAGGATACATCCGTGCCAAACCACACCTTATCCACCCCACCACCGAGGAGGAAATGGAGTACATTGCCTCCAAGTTGGAGGAGGCGACACTTCTCGAGGAGGCCGACATCTTTGGCACTGTGGAGGACGAGGGCGAGGAGGCCGAAGAGGAGAGGAAGCTTGCCGCATGGAAGGAGTCTGCCGGTGGGCCCAGCGGCAGCGGTGATGGGCCTCCCCTTGTTGAAGAGACGGCCAAGGATACGGCCGAGGAGGCGGCCGAGGGGACGGTCGAGGGAGCGTCCGAAGAGGCGTCCGAGGCGGATGAGTCTTCAGCCCCGAAGATAATGCGTCCTGCGGCGGGCTGACTCCGGCAGGGCCATGCAGCGGCAAGGGGCTCAGGCGCAACCCATGCACCAGGCGAGGCGTGCGGCCGCGGAAGCGGTGGAGAAGGCCGTGGCGGCGAAGAGAGCCGCAGCCGCTGCTTCCTCCTCGACCAAACGCGTCGCCGCTTCTTCCTCGACCAAGCATGCAAGGACCCCGTCTCCTTCTCCCGCGGGCACCATCTCAGTGGCCGATTACGACCTTGGGTCTTTCAGCCCGAGGAGGAAGAGGAGGGCAGAGTGTCGTGGAATTGTCACGGCAGATGTCCTTAGTGTCAGGACTTAGTCGCGAGGCCAACGCATCTATGCGGTAGCTTGAGAGGGGTTGGGCGGAATCGAGAGACGCAACACAAGACAAGGATTTAGACAGCTTCGGGACCCGGGAAACATCATCCGGTAAGAACCCTACATCCTGTTTGTGGCCAGGTCTCATTATGCTCATGAGAGGAGTTGCCGTAAGCCGGCTCTCCTAGTTATGTCTAACCTAGCCCTTATTCAACCTCTCCTCTTAGGGTGCCCCGCCCCTCCTTATATAAGCTGAAGGGGTGGGTTACATGTAGAGTCCAACTCGAACTTAAGACTTAACCTATTTTGACGTCTTACCATGGGCTTCTCACCATGGGATTCTTAACGTCTTGGGCTTCTTACAATCTGGCTTGCCATCTGGCTCACGGTCTGGCTTATGATCTGACTTACCATCTGGGTTATGGTCTGGCTTACGATCTGACTTACCATCTAGCTTAACATCTGCCGGCTTAACTGTCTGGCTTATATGACTGTGTCTGCCGGGTTACATGACTGTGTCTGCCGGGTTATATGACTGTGTCTGCCGGGTTATATGACTATGTCTGCCGGGTTATATGACTGTGTCTGCCGGCTTACAATGCCTAACTGTTCCCGCCGGCTTATAATCTCCTGGGTCACCAATGAAACATCAAGTCCCAGCCGGGTCATATCTCCGGCCGGGTCATACTGCGGGGTATATCCCCGACATTAGCCCCCAGTTTAATTTGGATTCATCCATGTTAAACTGATCCTGTAAACAAAACACAAAAAAAATTTAACAGGTTATGCTCCGGGTTAAATATTCTTGTAAGCCGACACCTGGTCATCCTTAACTCCTTGTTATTTCCTCCTTCGAAAATCTGGGTCAATGAGCCAATTTCATAATCAATTTGCTGACGTTGGTTTCTCATAGAGAAAGACTGTAAATAATAATTCATTTGACTCAGCTCCCAAATGCTTAAAAATATTGGTCTTGAAATACTCATGTGACCTTCAACTGGCTTAAAGATGAAAAAACTTGCCGGGTTTATAAATAGATGATGCCAAGTCATAATTGTTGCCGATGCCGGGTCAAAACTGAGAATTTTGAAGATTTCTCTCCCTCATATCCATATTACCTGTAGCCCCCAAGTCTTGAGCAGAACAAAGTAATGACTTAAGACTTGCTTCAACAAAAATATTATCACTTTGAAGAAATCCATGTTGTTTATCTCAATCACTAGTCCAAACTGAGTATTCCACATATGTAGCCCCCAAGTGCCGGGTCATTATGCAATAATGAGCAGGAACTTTGTAGATATGATCATGTATACTTGAACAACAACGTGTAGCCCCCAAGGGCCGACTCATTATGATATGATGAGTCGGGTCTTCAATAAGGCCAGTAAAAATGACTTTGCATTAGCCCCAAGTGTTATGGTGCATGCTTGCAACGACATGAGACTTGCACATTTGATGTAATCTCAACTTGAATAATGTAGCCCCCGAGTGTCGGGTCGTAAGCTTGCAGCGACTCGGGACTATTCCTTCCATTATAGAATAAATTATATCTATTGATAAAATAATATCCATTGCGCGAAGCGACTTTGAAAAACCTCAATCGTAATATTGGTTATTGATAACCATAATAAAAATCCAGCCATGTTGGCTATTAAAGATTTGAATAATATAACCCGGTTTGAAAAACCGGTTCCTGTGATATTGAATCGTACTGAACTTCCAAATGTTTATGATTGTCTCGTCCAAAGTCAGGCCGGGTTAATCGAAACCACATATATACTTCAGATATGAGCAAAAAGTCTCAAAACCCAAAAGATTGTGTTCAGAAAACTTAATCCAGACAAAAAGAAAATCAAGGCTTCTGATTCAAATACGATCAGTAAACCGTTCCAAAGGGGTTAAGCTAGGATTCGAATACGATCATGTAGCCCCAGTGGCTTTGGCGTTGCCGATCAAGAGGGTACCGACAACTATGTTCTCTTTGGTTCGAATACGACCTATCTTTGAACAGGAAGCCCCCAAATGACCTTGAGAGTTGTTTAATGACGCTGATTCGAATACGATCCACGTCGGACCCAAAAGAGGTTAAGCTATGATTCGGATACGATCAAGAAGCCCCCTAGTGATTTTGGCAGTGTGCCGATCAAAAGGGTTTCGACAGCTATGTTCTCTTTGGTTCGAATATGACCTATATTTGAACAGGAAGCCCCCAAGTGACCATATATTAGCATTGCACCGATCAAGAGGATACCGACAGCTATGTTCGATGAGAAGGAAGCCCCCAAGTAACTATAATAAGATAAGCCGTAAGGCAGGATACCTATGTTTGAACCGCGCATCATGGTAGCAAGTTCTTTTTGGAAACCTTTAATTTTTCTTAGAACTCAAACTTGCGAGAGATTAATTCTTTTTGAACCAGAACTTTAAACCGGAGTTGAGAGCTTCAAAGCTTTGTAAGAGACAAATTTACCTTGAGCCGGATGTTGAACCGGATTTGAGAGCTTCAAAGCTTTGCGGGAGAAAGATGTCTCTTGAGCCGGATTTTAAGCCGGAATCTTTAATTTGAACCGGCAATTTTCTGACGTCCTTTAAATTTTCATCAATATGGCGGTGTCCTCCGGAACCGGGTTATCATTCCCTTCAATGACCCGGAGTTCCCGAGTCATGTCATTGTAGCCCCCGATCCTTAAGACGACTCGAGGAGTTGTCTTGAGATTCTCCACATTTGACCGTGATATAAACCGGTACGAGTCATTCAATGTCTCAGTGATATAACTTGTCTTGCACTGGAGAACTTGCAAGCCAGAGTAATTGCTCTTTTAAAGAAATCAATATATAATATAAATATATTGGATGAATTTCACCTGATGCGTCAGGTCAGTAATTATCACCGCGGAGTTGATGATCACCATGGTGAAGCTGAAATCAATCACGGCCGAGCCGACCGCGCGAGCAGACATATGAGTCGGCCGCGGTGTTGTAAGCCGGTGTGGACGAGCAAGTTGTCCTTTTTGTTGTAAGCCGGCGCAGACACGTGAACCGACCGCAAGAGCGGGCGGGCGAGTCGTCCGCGACGTTGTAAGCCGGCGTGGTTGCGAGAGAAGGCCACGGCGTTGTAAGCCGACGTGGTCGCGAGAGACGGCCACGGCGTTGTATGCCGGTGCGGGAGTCCGTTGAGTAACGACAACCACCTGTGCTAAAAGATGTTGGCATGCCTTCATCTCCGCGGTATAATATCACTTTATAATAAATAATTCTCCTGCATGTCAAATACAACAGGGCAAAGTAGTTTTGCTCGGATGAATTAATACATGTTTAAAAATAAATAGGATAAATAGCACCTGATTTTTGTCGGATAAGACGGATACTGATGCTGTACTTGTAGTAATTTTATATACTACAATCGGGCAGCTAATCCTTTGACCTTTGTAACCTTCAATGAGAAGAGACTGCCTTTGGTACCGCAGCTACACAGCAAGACGTGCCTGCAGGAACGCGGCGTAGCATCAGGCAGCCGGATGGCTCTGTGTACACGCGCGCGCGCAGCAACAATAGAGGGCGAGCAGCTATGGAGGTCGGCCGTCACACCGGTGAGTCACTGATACGGGTCACACCATTCTCCTCCAGATCATGGTAATTTTGACTAATCCACATTCAAATCTTCCAAATCTCGGTGTCTTTAACAAAAGCATTTCACAGTTGCTCATGTGATGTCGTACTCAAGTAGTACTTTCCAAATCACGTCTTAGTAGTTTTTTGTTTAAATAATACTCCAACCTGACAGATCACTTTTTTTCCTTTGGACTGTTTTGACATGGAAGTAGCATGCAACGATGATGGTTAATCCCCTCCAAATATTGTGACAGCCATATAGACAGCATTTCAGACTTGCACTGTTGACGCTGAACGGTATCACATGAGCGGGAACAGCATCGTGCGACGCGACGCACTGCAAAGGCGGGAACAGGGCCCGTTTGGAGTGAGGCCGCGATGGTGAAATAGGCCATGCCGCCGCCGCCGACGGCTTGAGGCAGGGCGACTCGGGCGTAGGCGGAACCGGCGTGGAGAGCCGACAACCGGCTGGAACAGCCAACCGGCGAGCACGGCTGAGTGTGGGGGCGCGCCCATGGAGGAGGCCAGCACGTAGGGGCGTGGTGACCCAGTAGGAGACAGAGTGCAGATTGCGGCGGCGGCTCAAAACTGGTGGAGCGGCCGGCGACTCACAGCTGTTCCTGCAGCACACTGGCGACACGGGACAGTGGTGGCTCATAGCAACGGCGACTCGCAGCTGGAGCGAGGGACACGGCGGCGCAGAATCGGAGGCGCGCGGTGATGACTCAGATTGAAGCGGCCATCGACCCTGGCGACAGAAGCAGGTCGGGGCCGTGGCCGTGCAGAGTGAATATAAGGCGCCCCGGCCTGACCAGGATATGGGACACCAATGAAAGCAGCGCGGGGTTGGTTTGACCCGGAGGCAGTGCGACGAGGCGGAGCAGCCTGCTGCAGAGGCCGACCGGGCACGCTACGGTGGCAGAGGCGTCCGAGTTCTGTGCGACGACTGTATGCATCTCCGGGTCGTGGTGGATTTGATCAATCAATATGCAGGTCGTTTTTCTGCTGGATCGTGCTTCTTTTTTTTATCCATGTGCCTACCCATAGGAAGTAGAACTCCGATTTGAACATGGTAGTGCTCTTTTAAATAATGTAGCTTTGATCCTTGTGCTCATCAGGCAGTAATAGTACGATGGTTAATGGAAACGTCCCTTAGCTTTTGGATTAGCTTCTGGACCTTATAATCTCTTTGCAGCTGTCCTCAAAATTGAGATAGATATTTCTATTCAATTGTTGCCTGCTAGTCCTCAGTCAATCTCCGCATATAATGTTTGTTTCTTTATCCCTTGGATCTCTGTGGCGATTCTTTCGGGACTTGAAGCTGTAAGTGGATGGGGAGACGTGGCCAAGCTTCTGGCCGGTAGTGGCGTACAGCGGCTGGTTCGGATAGATGATCCATATGCAGACTAAATACTACTCCCTCCATTTCTTAAATATAAGTCTTTGTAGAGATTTCATTATGAACTACATACGGAGCAAAATGAGTGAATCTACACTCTAAAATGCATCTACATACATGCGTATGTGGTTCATAGTGAAATCTCTCCAAAAACTTATATTTAGGAACGGAGGAAGTAGTAACGATGGACTAGTATAGCCTCACATTATTTAAAATGGCAACTTGTGGTAGTACTTTTCACGTGAGATGCCTTGGAAAATCAATGGTTGTTGGGAGCCGTGCCGCTGCCACTCTCTTGCCGCTCCAGAGGCGTCAACGTCTTTGGCAGAGCCGAGGTGCTCGAAGGCCGCAGAAAACCGGAGGACTTGCGCGTGCAGAGGCTTGCAGAAAAAATGACTCGCCACGGGTCTGGCGGCTCAAGGTTGCAGCGGCGCGACGACCCACCGCAAAGATGAAACGGCGGTGGTGGCGCGAGGCTTAGGCAGCCGGGCGGCTTATGGCACGGCCGTGACCGCAACAGCAGCCACTCGGTGATGCGGCGCGGCAGCCATGAAGTAGCGGCTCGGAGGTGCATCGGTGGCGGGTCGAGCGAAAAAAACCCGGCAGCGACTCGAAACAGAAACAGAAGCGGAGACTTAAGGCCTTTCGGTCTGGAGCGAGCGGTAGGGCGAGCCCGTGAAGGTCGAGTCCCATCATCTGACTTCACGTGTTTTATCTTTTGACCACTTGCGTATTAGCAACAATAGATAGCATCATGATGGATTGTCTTGATCGCCTTCCCATGCAGCAGTTTTTGGTAAGTAAAAAATTTGGAGTGGTAGATCAAACTCACCATCACGTGGCAGAGTAATAATTGAAGTAATACGATTGTCATTGTTGTCTCGTACGAACAGAGGCGTCTTCAGGCTTCTCGTGAGGACACCGCAGCGGGACCGATCCTTGCATGTGCGTGTACCTAGTTTGGCCTATTGGAGGAAAACAAGGACTACGACGATTTGACCATAGCGCAGGATTGCACCGAATCAGTCTTGGTATATCCATCCCGCAATTCGAGAAAGGAAACCTACAGCGGAAAGCTTAATCTCGGTCTTGGCGATTTTTCTGCCTCTAATTGTTTGACACCTCGGTCTCTGAATCGCTCGTCAGATGTCTCATCTTGATGCTTTTGTCAGTATGCGCAGCCAATAATCCACCATGGAATCTCTTGGTTTTAGATAAAATAGTACTTGGCGAGTCCCTGATCTTTAAGCGAGTCGGCAGATTCGTCGAGCCACTCTTTTAGTAAGTCGTCGCAAAAACTTGATCCCTGTTGGTCGGCGGCTCAAAAAACTTCTTCAGATGAACCTCAAGACGACAGCGGCAGGCGGCTCGCAATTCAAATTTCTCTTTCACATATCATAAATCTTGAGGCTGATGCCAACCTTTTCAAACCGGTTCTTCTTCATCCGGAAAATTGCAAACTTCTCGAAACCCTAAAAAAGATCCCTTCAAGAACTCAACACCACCGTGCGCAGGTCCCACGGTGGGCGCCAACTATCGTGGAATTGTCACGGCAGATGTCCTTAGTGTCGGGACTTAGTCGCGAGGCCAACATATCTATGCGGTAGCTTGAGAGGGGTTGGGCGGAATCGAGAGACACAACACAAGACAAGGATTTAGACAGCTTCGGGCCCCGGGAAACATCATCCGGTAAGAACCCTACATGCTGTTTGTGGCTAGGTCTCATTATGCTCATGAGAGGAGTTGCCGTAAGCCCGCTCTCCTAGTTATGTCTAACCTAGCCCTTATTCAACCTCTCCTCTTGGGGTGCCCTGCCCCTCCTTATATAAGCTGAAGGGGCGGGTTACATGTAGAGTCCAACTCGAACTTAAGACTTAACCTATTTTGACGTCTTACCATGGGCTTCTCACCATGGGCTTCTTAACGTCTTGGGCTTCTTACAATCTGGCTTACCATCTGGCTTACGGTCTGGCTTATGATCTGACTTACCATCTGGCTTACCATCTGGCTTACGGTCTGGCTTACGATCTGACTTACCATCTGGCTTAACATTTGCCGGCTTAACTGTCCGACTTATATGACTGTGTCTGCCGGGTTACATGACTGTGTCTGCCGGGTTACATGACTGTGTCTGCCGGTTATATGACTGTGTCTGCCGGGTTATATGACTGTGTCTGCCGGGTTATATGACTGTGTCTGCCGGCTTACAATGCTTAATTGTTCCCGCCGGCTTATAATCTGCCGGGTCACCAATGAAACATCAAGTCCCAGTCGGGTCATATCTCCAGCCGGGTCAGCAATGAAACATCAAGTCCCAGTCGGGTCATATCTCCGGCCAGGTCATACTGCGGGGTATATCCCCGACACAGAGGATGAGGATGAGTAAGCACTTTGCCTCCCCCATCCATTCTCTGATTCTTCATCCGGATTGAAGGAAAATATGCCCTAGAGGCAATAATAAAGTTATTATATATTTCCTTAATTCATGATAAATGTTTATCATTCATGCTAGAATTATATTAACCGGAAACTTAGTACATGTGTGAATACATAGACAAAACATATAGTCCCTAGTATGCCTCTACTTGACTAGCTCGTTAATCAAAGATGGTTATGTTTCCTAACCATAGACATGTGTTGTCATTTGATGAATGAGATCACATCATTAGGAGAATGATGTGATGGACATGACCCATCCATTAGCTTAGCATTATGATCGTGTTAGTTTCATTGCTACTGCTTTCTTCATGACTTATACAAGTTCCTCAGACTATGTGATTATGCAACTTCCGAATATCGGAGGAACACTTTGTGTGCTACCAAATGTCAGAACGTAAATGGGTGATTATAAAGGTGCTCTACAGGTGTCTCTGAAGGTGTTTGTTGGGTTGGCATAGATAGAGATTAGGATTTGTCACTCCATGTTTCGGAGAGGTATCTCTGGGCCCTCTCGGTAATACTCATCACTATAAGCCTTGCAAGCATTGTGACTAATGAGTTAGTTACAGGATGAAGTATTACGGAACGAGTAAAGGGACTTGCCGGCAACGAGATTGAACGAGGTATTGAGATACCGACGATCGAATCTCGGGCAAGTAACATACCGATGACAAAGGGAACAACGTATGTTGTTATGCGGTTTGACCGATAAAGATCTTCGTAGAATATGTAGGAAACAATATGAGCATCCAGGTTCCGCTATTGGTTATTGACCAGAGACGTGTCTCGATCATGTCTACATAGTTCTCGAACCCGTAGGGTCCGCACGCTTAACGTTCGATGACGATTGGTATTATGAGTTTATGTGATATGATGTACCGAAGATTGTTTGGAGTCACGGATGTGATCACGGACATGACAAGGAGTCTCAAAATGGTTGAGACATAAAGATTGATATATTGGACGACTATATTCGGACACCGGAAGTGTTTCAGAGAAGTTTCGGATATAGCCGGAGTGCCGGAAGGGTTATCGGAACCACCGGAGAAGTAATGGGCCTTATTGGGCCTAAGGGAGAGAGAGAGGGGCGGCCAGGGGCTGGCCGAGCCCCCCCCATGGGCCTAGTACAATTTGGGCTAGGGGGAGGGGCGCCACCCCCTCCTTCCTTCTCCTCCCCCTCCTTCCTTCTTCTCCTAGTAGGACTAGGAAAGGGGGGAGTCCTACTCCTACTAGGAGGAGGATTCCTCCCCCTTGGCGCGCCCTAGAGGGTCAGCCGGCCTCCCCCTTGCTCCTTTATATACGGGGGCAGGGGGGGCACCCTAGAACACACAAGTTGACAATTGTTTTAGCCGTGTGCGGTGCCCCCCTCCACAGTTACACACCTCGATCATATGTCATAGTGCTTAGGTGAAGCCCTGCGCCGGTAACTTCATCATCACCGTCACCATGCCGTCATGCTGACCAAACTCTCCCTCGGCCTCAACTGGATCAAGAGTACGAGGGACGTCATCGAGTTGAACGTGTGCTGAACGCGGAGGTGCCGTACGTTTGGTGCTTGGATCGGTTGGATCGCGAAGATATTCGACTATATCAACCACGTTAACTAAACGCTTCCGCTTTCGGTCTACGAGGGTACATGGACACACTCTCCCCTCTCATTGCTATGCATCACCTAGATAGATCTTGCGTGATCGTAGGATTTTTTTTGAAATTACCGCGTTCCCCAGCAGTGGCATCCGAGCCAGGTCTATGCGTAGATGTTATATGCACGAATAGAACACAATGAGTTGTGGGAGATAATAGTCATACTGCTTACCAACATGTCATACTTTTATTCGGCGGTATTGTTGGGTGAAGCGGCTTAGACCGACATTACACGTACGCTTATGCGACACTGGTTCTACCGATGTGCTTTGCACATAGGTGGTTGGTGAGTGTCTGTTTCTCCAACTTTAGTTGAATCGAGTGTGGCTATGCCCGGTCCTTGTTGAAGGTTAAAACATCACACTTGACAAAAAATTGTTGTGGTTTTGATGCGTAGGTAAGAAGGGTTCTTGCTAGAAGCCCGTAGCAACCACGTAAAACTTGCAACAAGAAAGTAGAGGACGTCTAACTTGTTTTTGCAGGGCTTGTTGTGATGTGATATGGTCAAGCATTATGTGATATAAATTGTTGTATGAGATGATCATGTTTTGTAACAAAGTTATCGGCAACTGGCAGGAGCCATATGGTTGTCGCTTTATTGTATGCAATGCAATCACCATGTAATTGTTTTACTTTTATCACTAAGCGGTAGCGATAGTCGTAGTAACAATAGGTGGCGAGATGAAAATGATGCTACGATGGAGATCAAGGTGTCGCGCCGGTGACGTTGGAGATCATGACAATGCTTCGGTGATGAAGATCATGAGCACAAGATGATGATGGCCATATCATGTCACATATTTTGATTGCATGTGATGTTTATCCTTATGCATCATATTTTGCTTAGAACATCGATAGCATTATAAGATGATCCCTTACTAAATTTCAAGGTACAAGTATTCTTCCTGAGTATGCACCGTTGCTACAGTTTGTCGTGCCGAGACACCACGTGATGATCGGGTGTGATAAGCTCTATGTTCACATACAATGGATGCAAGCCAGCTTTGCACAAGCAGAATACTCGGGTTAAACTTGACGATCCTAGCATATGCAGATATGGCCTCGGAACACTGAGACCGAAAGGTCAAGCGTGAATCATATAGTAGATATGATCAACATAGTGATGTTCACCATTGAAAACTACTCCATCTCACGTGATGATCGGACATGGTTTAGTTGACTTGAATCACGTGATCACTTAGATGATTAGAGGGATGTCTATCTAAGTGGGAGTTCTTAATTAATATGATTAATTGAACTTTAATTCATCATGAACTTAGTACCTGATAGTATTTTGCATGTCTATGTTGTTGTAGATCAATGGCCCGTGCTATCGTTCCTTTGAATTTTAATGCGTTTCTAGAGAAAGCTAAGTTGAAAGATGATGGCACCAACTACACAGACTGGGTTCGTAACTTGATGATTATCCTCATTGTTGCATAGAAGAATTACGTCCTGGAAGCACCGTTGGGTGCCAGGCCTACTGCAGATGCTACTGATGACGTTAAGAACGTCTGGCAGAGCAAAGCTGATGACTACTCGATAGTTCAGTGTGCCATGCTTTACGGTTTAGAATCGAGACTTCAAAGTCGTTTTGAACGTCATGGAGCATATGAGATGTTCCAAGAGTTGAAGTTAATATTTCAAGCAAATGCCCGAGTTGAGAGATATGAAGTCTCCAACAAGTTCTACAGCTGCAAAATGGAGGAGAATAGTTCTGTCAGGGAACACATACTCAAAATGTCTGGGTATCATAATCACTTGACTCAGCTGGGAGTTGATCTTCCAGTTGACTGTGTCATTGACAGAGTTCTTCAATCACTGCCACCAAGCTAGAAAGGCTTCGTGATGAACTATAATATGCAAGGGATGAACAAGACTATTCCCGAGCTC
This sequence comes from Triticum aestivum, assembly GCF_018294505.1. Taxonomy (NCBI): domain Eukaryota; kingdom Viridiplantae; phylum Streptophyta; class Magnoliopsida; order Poales; family Poaceae; genus Triticum; species Triticum aestivum. The sequence goes on from NC_057813.1 coordinate 335,677,478, forward strand.
TTTGCGATGCTAAAGGCTGCGGAGGTAGAAATCAAAAAGGAGCATCAAGTGTTGATGGTCAATAAGACCACTGGTTTCAAGAAAAAAGAGGCAAAGGGAAGAAAGGGAACTTCAAGAAGAACGACAAAAAGGTTGATGCTCAAGAGAAGAAACCCAAGTTTGGACCTAAGCCTGAAACTGAGTGCTTCTACTGCAAAGGGACTGATCACTGGAAGCAGAATTGCCCCAAGTATTTGGCGGATAAGAAGGATGGAAAAAGTGAAATGTATATTTGATATACATGTTATTGATGTGTACTTAACTAATGCTCGCAGTAGCGCCTGGGTATTTGATACTGGTTCTGTTGCTCATATTTGCAACTCGAAACAGGGGCTACAGGTTAAGCGAAAATTGGCTAAGGACGAGGTGATGATGCGCGTGGGAAATGGTTCCAAAGTCGATGTGATCGCGGTCGGCACACTACCTCTACATCTACCATCGGGATTAGTTTTAGACCTGAATAATTGTTATTTGGTGCCAACGTTGAGCATGAACATTATATCTGGATCTTGTTTGATGCGAGACGGTTATTCATTTAAATCATAGAATAATGGTTGTTCTATTTATATGAGTAATATCTTTTACGGTCATGCACCCCTGCTGAGTGGTTTATTCCTATTAAATCTTGATAATAGTGATACACATATTCATAGTGTTGAAGCCAAAAGATTGAAGTTTAATAACGATAGTGCAACTTACTTGTGGCACTGCCGTTTGGGTGCGCATGAAGAAGCTCCATGCTGATGGACTTTTGGAATCACTTGATTATGAATCACTTGGTGCTTGCGAACCGTGCCTCATGGGAAAGATGACTAAAACTCCGTTCTCCGGAACAATGGAACGAGCTACTGACTTGTTGGAAATAATACATACCGATGTATGCGGTCCAATGAGTATTGATGCTCATGGTGGGTATCGTTATTTTCTTACCTTCACAGATGATTTGAGCAGATATGGCTATATCTACTTAATGAAGCATAAGTCTGAAACATTTGAAAAGTTCAAAGAATTTCAGAGTGAAGTGGAAAATCATCATAACAAGAAAATAAAGTTTCTACGATCTGATCGTGGAGGAGAATATTTGAGTTACGAGTTTGGTCTTCATTTGAAACAACATGGGATAGTTTCACAATTAACACCACCTGGAACACCACAGCGAAATGGTGTGTCCAAATGTCATAACCGTACTTTATTAGATACAGTGCGATCTATGATGTCTCTTACTGATTTACCGCTATCGTTTTGGGGTTATGCTTTAGAGACGGCTGCATTCACTTTAAATAGTCCGTTGAGACAACGCCTTATGAACTTTGGTTTGGCAAGAAACCAAACTTATCATTTCTTAAAGTTTGGGGCTGCGATGCTTATGTGAAAAAAGCTTCAACCTGATAAGCTCGAACCCAAATCAGAGAAGTGTGTCTTCATAGGATACCCAAAGGAAACTGTTGGGTACACCTTCTATCACATATCCGAAGGCAAATCTTTGTTGCTAAGAATGGATCCTTTCTAGAGAAGGAGTTTCTCTCGAAAGAAGTGAGTGGGAGGAAAGTAGAACTTGATGAGGTAGTTGTACCTTCTCCCTTATTGGAATGTAGTTTATCACAGAAATAAGTTCCCGTGATTCCTACACCAATTAGTGAGGAAGCTAATGATGATGATCATGAAGCTTCAGATCAAGTTACTACCGAACCTCGTAGGTCTTCCAGAGTAAGATCCGCACTAGAGTGGTACGGTAATCCTGTTCTGGAAGTCATGTTACTAGACCATGATGAACCTACGAGCTATGAGGAAGCAATGATGAGCCTAGATTCTGCGAAATGGCTTGAGGCCATGAAATTTGAGATGGGAACCATGTATGAGAACAAAGTGTGGACTTTGGTGGACTTGCCTGATGATCGGCAAGCCATAGAAAATAAATGGGTCTTTAAGAAGAAGACCGACGTAGACGGTAATGTTACTATTTACAAAGCTCGACTTGTTGCAAAAGGTTTTCGACAAGTTCAAGGAGTTGACTACAATGAGACTTTCTCACCCATAGCGATGCTTAAGTCTGTCCGAATCATGTTAGCAATTGCTGCATTTTATGATTATGAAATTTGGCAAATGGATGTCAAAACTGCATTCCTGGATGGATTTCTGGAATAAGAGTTGTATATGATGCAACCGGAAGGTTTTGTCAATCTAAAAGGTGCTAACAAAGTGTGCAAGCTCCAGCAATCCATTTATGGACTGGTGCAAGCCTCTCGGAGTTGGAATAAATATTTTGATAGTGTAATCAAAACATATGGTTTTATACAAACTTTTTGTGAGCCTGTATTTACAAGAAAGTGAGTGGGAGCTCTGTAGCATTTCCGATCTTATATGTAGATGACATATTGTTGATTGGAAATGATATAGAATTTCTGGATAGCATAAAGGGATACCTGAATAAGAGTTTTTCTATGAAAGACCTTAGAGAAGTTGCTTACATATTGGGCATCAAGATCTATAGAGATATATCAAGACGCTTAATTGGACTTTCACGAAGCGCATACCTTGATAAAGTTTTGAAGAAGTTCAAAATGGACCAGTCAAAGAAAGGGTTCTTGCCTGTGTTACAAGGTGTGAAGTTGAGTCAGACTCAGTGCCCGACCACTGCAGAACATAGAGATAAAATGGAAGTCATTCCCTATGCTTCAGCCATAGGCTCTATCATGTATGCAATGCTGTGTACCAGACCTGATGTATGTCTTGCTATAAGCATATCAGGGAGGTACCAAAGTAATCCCGGAGTGGAGCACTGGACAGCGGTCAAGAACATCCTGAAATACCTGAAAAGGACTAAGGATATGTTTCTCATTTATGGAGGTGAAAAAGAGCTCGTCGTAAATGGTTACGTCGATGCAATCTTTGACACTGATCCGGATGACTCTAAGTCACAAACCGGATACATATTTTTATTGAATGGAGGAGTTGTCAGTTGGTGCAGTTCCAAGCAGAGCGTCGTGGCGGGATCTATGTGTGAAGCGAAGTACATTGCTGCTTCGGAAGCGGCAAATGAAGGAGTTTGGATGAAGGAGTTCATATCCGATCTAGGTGTCATACCTAGTGCATCCGGTCCAGTGAAAATCTTTTGTGACAATACTGGTGCAATTGCCTAGGCAAAGGAATCCAGATTTCACAAGAGAACCAAGCACATCAATAGACGCTTCAATTCCATCCATCATCAAGTGTCGTAAGGGGGCATAGTGATTTGCAAGATACACACGGATCTGAATGTTGCGGACCTGTTGACTAAGCCTCTTCCATGAGCAAAACATGATCAGCACCAAAGCTCCATGGGTGTTAGAATCATTACTATGTAATCTAGATTATTGACTCTAGTGCAAGTGGGACACTAAAGGAAATATGCCCTAGAGGCAATAATAAAGCTATTATTTATTTCCTTAATTCATGATAAATATTTATTATTCATGCTAGAATTCTATTAACCAGAAACTTAGTACATGTGTGAATACATAGACAAAACATATAGTCCCTAGTATGCCTCTACTTGACTAGCTCATTAATCAAAGATGGTTATGTTTCCTAACCATAGACATGTGTTGTCATTTGATGAGCGGGATCACATCATTAGGAGAATGATGTGATGGACATGACCCATCCATTAGCTTAGCATTATGATCGTGTTAGTTTCATTGCTACTGCTTTCTTCATGACTTATACAAGTTCCTCAGACTATGAGATTATGCAACTCCCGAATACCGGAGGAACATTTTGTGTGCTACCGAATGTCACAACGTAAATGGGTGATTATAAAGGTGCTCTACAGGTGTCTCCAAAGGTGTTTGTTGGGTTGGCATAGATCGAGATTAGGATTTGTCACTCCATGTTCCGGAGAGGTATCTCTGGGCCCTCTCGCTAATACTCATCACTATAAGCCTTGCAAGCGTTGTGACTAATGAGTTAGTTGCGGGATGAAGTGTTACAGAACGAGTAAAGAGACTTTCCGGCAACGAGATTGAACTAGGTATTGAGATACCGACGATCGAATCTCGGGCAAGTAACATACCGATGACAAAGGGAACAACGTATGTTGTTATGTGGTTTGACCGATAAAGATCTTCCTAGAATATGTAGGAACCAATATGAGCATCCAGGTTCCGTTACTAGTTATTGACTGGAGACGTGTCTCGGTCATGTCTACATAGTTCTCGAACCCGTAGGGTCCGCACGCTTAACGTTCGATGATGATTGATATTATGAGTCTCTGTGATATGATGTACCAAAGATTGTTTGGAGTCCCGGATGTGATCGCAGACATAACGAGGAGTCTCGAAATGGTTGAGACATAAAGATTGATATATTGGACGACTATATTCGGACACTAGAAGTGTTCCGGAGAAGTTTGGAATATAACCGGAGTGCCGAAAGGATTATCGGAACCACGTGAGAAGTAATGGGCCTTATTGGGCCTAAGGGAGAGAGAGAGGGGCAGCCAGGGGCTGGCCACGCACCCCTCATGGGCCTAGTCTGAATTGGGCTAGGGGGAGGGGCGGCGCCCCCTCCTTCCTTCTCGTCCCCCTCCTTCCTTCTTCTCCTAGTAGGACTAGGAAAGGGGGGAGTCCTACTCCTACTAGGAGGAGGATTCCTCCCCCCTTGGTGCGCCCTAGAGGGCCGGCCGGCCTCCCCCTTGCCCCTTTATATACGGGGGCAGGGGGCCACCCTAGAACACACAAGTTGACAATTGTTTTAGCCGTATGCGGTGCCCCCCTCCATAGTTACACATCTCGGTCATATCGTCGTAGTGCTTAGGCGAAGCCCTGTGCCGGTAACTTCATCATCATCGTCACCACGCCTTCATGCTGACGAAACTCTCCCTCGGCCTCAACTGGATCAAGAGTACGAGGGACATCATCGAGCTGAACGTGGAGGTGCCGTACGTTCGGTGCTTGGATCTGTTGGATCGCGGAGACATTCGACTACATCAACCGCGTTAACTAAATGCTTCCGCTTTCGGTCTACGAGGGTACATGGACACACTCTCCCCTCTCGTTGCTATGCTTCACCTAGATAGATCTTGCGTGATCATAGGAGTTTTTTGGAATTATCACGTTCCCCAACATGGATTGCTTCATCTTGATTTGATTTCATCCTCGCAGGGACACGGAGACGCTGGCTCATAGGGTAGCGAAGAGAGCCAGGGTCCCGACGAGTGATGAGCCCCTGGCAAGCACTCCACGTGCGTCGGGGATGATCTTCATCAGCCCGGAGACCAGTCCCAGCGCAACCCCAAGCGTAAGTCTCTTACTTATCTCTTGCTGGTGGGCATGGGAGTGCTTACCCTTGTTGTTGACCTTGCCGGCTTTGTAGGAGGAGAGTAGCAGTAGGGGAAGCCACTAAGGGCCACCCCAACACGCCCCCCCTTGATCACACCAACCAGAGGGGTGTCCCAGGCAAGGGCATCCACCAACGAGCCTACGTGCATGGAGGAGGAGGTGGTGGGCACATGTGCTGGCGACCCCGTCCCCGCAACGGATGTTGCCGAGGAGGGAGACGCGTCCTCTCCACTTGTCACAGGTAAGCTACTCGCCTCTGCTCCTTGCCATCGTCACCGTGATTTTCTTTCTTTTCTTTGTCTTTAACTTTTTGGTTTTGGCCCTGCCCCACTCTCCTTTTCGGTCTCCAAATCCTCCCCTAGTAAACCAGGTGGACGCCGATGCTGCGATTGAAGAAACCGCCAAGGACGCCGAGGCTGAGGCTGCCAACATTGCTGCCGAGGAGGCCGCCAAGGGATCCGCCGAGGAGGCCGGCAAGGCCGCCGCTGAAGAGGCCTCCAAGGGGCCTGCCGGGGAGGCCGACAAGGCTGCTGCCGAGGAGGCTGCCATGGGGCCTGCTGGGAAGGCCGGCAAGGCCGCAACTTGGGAGGCCGCCAAGGAGCCTGCCGGGGAGGAGGTGGTCGATGACCAGCCTTCTTCCTCCTCAGCCCCTGCCCCAAGCAAGTACTTGAAGGTGGGCGGTGATCTGTTCATCAGCCTCCCAGGGACGGCAAGCACTGGAGCGCCAGCCGAAGGGGAGGTGTTTGATGACGAGGTTCTCGCCACTGCCACACTCCAGGTTGTAGATGAACCGAGCACCAGCAGCAACAACACTAAGGAAGATCAGCTCTTCCAGGCCATGAGCGCTAACTTCCAGAAGCTCCAAGCGCTCTACCGCGCCCGCCAGGACAAGGTGGACTCTAGAATGGCTGCCGTGGAAAGGCAGAGGCAGACTTTCAGGAGCGTGTTGCTCAGATGAAAGTTTGGTTCGCCGAGGCCTGGGAAGATCTGAAGGCCACCCAAATCCATCTGGACGAGCGCCAACAGGAGCTTCTTCTGAAGCACGCCGACTTCGACAAGGCATAAGAGGTGGCGAAAGCAAAGGTTGCCAAGGTAGAGTCTGACCAGACGCAGCGCCGCATCTTGCTCGACGCCCAGGAGGACTTGGTTGCTCGCGAAGCGGCGCTCGCCGCCACGCTTCGCGCCAAGGAAGAAGAGGTTGAAAAGCTCGTCGTGCAGCGGACCCAGGAGCTGAAGCAGGAGCACAAAGAAGCACTCTATGCTCTGGCCCTGGACCATGCCGACAAGCTAAAGGAGGCCGTCGACGGTGCTGAGGCCGCAGAGGCCGCCAAGGTTGAGCTGGCCGACAAGGTGGAGAAGCTGGAGCTGGAGCTAGAGGAGCTGAGGAAGGAGACCTCGAAGCTGAAGAAGGACAGGGACATGACTGCCCACACCTTGGCGGAGCTGCAAGTCGCCATCTCCAACAAGACCAAGCTGCTCTCAACGGCCAACGATTCCATTGCTGATCTGAAGCTAAAGCTGGAGACCTAGGAGAAGATGCTTTCAGAGACCAGGGCCGCGAGCAGACCCTGATCAAGGATCTCGCGGACGAGAAGCTGCTGCTGCAGGACGCCGCCACCTCTCACAACGAGCTTGTGGCTAGCACGAAACTTTGGACCAGCCAACTCGTGGATGTTGCGGAGAGGCTCACCGCAAAGCTGTCCACCATGGGCATGCCAAATGTCAGGTTCTCCCATGAGGTGAACGTGACCGACAGCGCCAGGCTGACCGTGTTCTTTGAGGGTGTCTTCGATGCCCTGAAGCTGCTCCACTCCACCAGGGTGACTTATCTGACCGAAGAGTCCCAGAAGCTTTGCCAGGGCACCTTGACCAAGGTGCTCACCAAGGTGGCGCACTGGAACCCCAACATCGACTTTGCCAAAGCATTGGATAGCTTGCCGGAGGATGCGGACCTGAAGGCGCTCGAGGAGCGTATCAAGCCCATCATCAGCTGTGTTGTGGAGTCAAGAGGTTGGAGGGCCAGCGCCGGGATTAGCTACTCCATTCCTTGTTGCCGCTGTGAGTTCGCACCCAAGACAATTTTATCTTAAGTTAGAACCATGGCAATCACTGATGTAATATAACTTTGCTATGCTTTGAACTGAATGCATGATATTTCCCTATTTGATTTCTTTTTGTATGTACTATACCCTACGCTTAGTTGGATAGGCTTGCCGACGCGTTAACCCTTGTCGTGGGTGCTTTGAAGGATGGATCCTTAGCAGCCTGCTTGGGGGTGTCGCTGCCGGGCAAGCCACCTTGCCGTTCTTGGCGCAACCACTTGAGCTGTTAAGAGGACTCGAAATAGAATAAGGGTGCAGCCAATAGTGGCAGGGTTCCTTCGTGTGCAGGTTTTCCATACAAAGACCGAGACCATTTGTAACACCCCGAGACCGATGCGCCAGGTGTCTTCCATTTATGCGTCGTCATTGCCATGTCATTTTCTTGCGTGTTGCATTTTTCCATGTCATCATCTGCATTTCATCTACATGTTTTTCAAAACTTGCATCCGTTCGGGTTCCCCCGGTTCTCTCTGTTGTCCGTTCTGAGCCCAACCACACTCGCACGCACCCGTCGCCCCTCTCAGACCTTGTTTCATGAGTGGGAGAAAAATTTCTCAGAATGGGCCGAGATTTTCCGAGTGGCCTTGGTATATCAACGGTAGACCGCCCGTCAAATTTCGTTCCATTTGGAGGTCGTTTGATGCCCCAACGGTTAACCGAGTTAACCGAAATCCCTCTCTCTTTGCAGCCCAGCATCACTTCACAACAACCCTCTAGCCCATCTAAACCCGCTCCATGCTCTCCGTCGTTGGATCACGATCGTGTGGGCGAAAACTGCACCTCATTCGGACTCTCCTAGCTCCCTCTACCTATATAAACCCCCCCCCCAAAATTTCGGATCAAATCCACCCCTAACCCTAGCCATCTTCATCCTCACGCCGCTGGACATGTCCGCCCGTCGCCGGACGAGTCCACCGCCGCTAGCCACGTCGCCCGGACCAATCAGAGAATGCCACGTCACCCGGCGCCGCGCCCGCAGCCAGTGGCCTCGCGCCACGTTGCCCCGCCGTTCTTCCCACCGGGCGGGCCCGGCAGGCCCATCGCGGGCCCGCCAGGGCCCGGATCGCCGCCGCCGCCTCCCGCATGCCTCGCGCCTTGACTCCGCCGCCACCACTCCCGCCGGCGAACCCGTACCTCGCCGCGCCCGACCGCCATCGCCCCGCGCGCGCCACCTCTCCTCCCGCGCGCTGCTCCGCCGCCGTGCGTGCCTCCTGCCCGCAAGTGCCGCCGCGCCTGGAGCTCCTCTGCGCCGTCGGAGTTGCCGACCCCGCTGCCGGAGCTCTGCTCCTCGTCACCCGCTGACCGGAGTTGCCGTCCCCTGCCTCCCTACTCCGCCCTCCGCCGGAATTCGGTGGGGCCGCACTCAGATCCGCCAGTCTCCGAGCGCCCCGCTGTCCGCTGCCGTGTAGCCGGCTCACCGGAGTCGCGGCGCCGCCCCCAATCTCGTTGCCGTCGACCTCGAGCAGGAGGATGACGACCATGCCAGCGATCCCCTGCATCGCCCCCCCGTGTGGACCTCGTGGGCCATGCCTGCAAGGCCCAGCCGGCCCCTCCACTGCTCCGTGGGCCGAAGCCTGCGAGGTGATGCCCAAGGCCTTTTTGCCCCGTGATTTTCACTGTCTGGATCCATAGTTTTCATGTGTGCATGTTCATGATGGTGTATCTCTGTGCATACTGCTCCATTTTGCGTGCATGATATGTCAAGGTGTTCACCTCTTATTGCTCTACATGATGGATGCATTTGTATTCATGTTACTATTCATCTTGATGTCTTAATCTTCATTGCAAAACTGCTAAATGATATAATCTGCTGGAATCTGCTTGTTAACACCATGTATGCATCTTGTGAGTGCCATAACTTTGTCTCTATTGATCCTATGATGATGATCTTGATATAAAAATGTTCTGCCCTTCATGATCTACATGTTGGTGTGCTTTGAATTCATGTTAGGGTGCATCTACGTATTTTAATATCTGTTGCAAAAGTGAATGTACTGTTAACTACTGAAAACTATTATAACTTGCCTATTTGTCATTTTTATATCTTTTTGTGTGATTTTCTTTTGAGCATCATGTCTACATGTTTTAGGAGAATAATCATGCCATCTTTACAGGGATGCACCTTATATTTTTATATGCCCTATAGTGAGTGCATCAAGCTTGTGAAGTGGGCTACTTGCTGTTAACTTTCTGTCAAGTCTGTTTCTGTCATATCATGATTCTATCTTTGCTTGATGCTATCAATTAATCCATGCATAATCTGGAGATTATTAGTTAACATGTTTTGATGTCTATGTTATGTTCTATCATGCCATGCCTTTTGATGCCCTATATATGTCCTGTAGCATATGTTTTCATTGCCATGAACATGCCTATATGCTGTTCCAGATTTCTATTAACTTCATGATGCCATGGTGTAAGCTTAATATTAGTTGATACATGCCACTTATGGAGATGATCCAATTACATGTTTTCAATTATGATATGAGTACTATGTTCACATTCGATGGTTGTTAATGTTGGGACTTCATATGCCTCTGTTCCATGCTTGCAAACATGCTATCATAATGTTGCTGTTTTACACTTGCTGAAACTGTTTCAACATCCAATCTTGTCTTGTTGGTTCCTACTAGTCCATGAGCCATATGTATATGATGCCATGATGTTATTTTCTCTTGGTTATGTGTAATTTGATGCCATGCCCTTGGTTGCTATGTTTACTTGTTGTAGCTTGTCTCTTCCTTGCTATCAAGATGCCATCATATTAACTTTGCTCATGTATATGCTCCTGTGTTATAAAGTTGCATTTTGCATTGATCATATTGGTTTAATCTTGATGCCTATGAACCTGAACCTTAATGATATTTGAAGTATGTTATCTGTACGTGATGCACATGTCAAGTTTGTGCTCACATGATTCCTGTAGTATGTTGTTTTGATGTTTGGAAAGTGCCTACTTGATGTTTTTGGCAGATTGTTGTTATATCTTGTTTGGAGTGTATGTGTTGCACCGTTGCTCCGTTTTGAGCATGCTCTATATGAAACTTGCTTGATTTTGCATGTAGTTTCATATTATCATGCTGCATCCATGTTTTGAGAGTGTTTGCTTGATGTTTGAATGTATTTTGCATCAATACCATGTTTGACTTGTTTTGCTCATATCTTCTAGGCCGTAGCTCCGAACTAAATGATCTTTATATGTAACTTGACTAGATTTTCGCATAGATCATCTTGGTGCATCTTAACTTGCTGTTTAACAACTTCAACTTAATGTTTGTTCAGATCTTTAACAATTTCGAAATTTGCATATGAGGACTTACCGGATTTGTTATATGTTGTTTCCGACCTCATTTAAACTTGCTTTGATGTGTTGTTCTTGTATGCATCATCTCTTGCCATGATTAGCATCATATATAGCCTTTGTCATGCATCATACTAGGTTGAGCATCATGTCATGTTTATGTGTTGTGTGTTTACCATGTTGTTTGCTTCTTTTCGGTTGTGCTTCTTCTCGATAGTTCCTGTTTTGTTGCGATCGTGAGGATTCGTTCGACTATGCTTGGTTCGTCTTTGTCCGTTCGTCTTCTTCATGGACTCGTTCTTCTTCCTAGCGGGATTTCAGGCAAGATGACCGTTACCCTGGATCTCACTACTATCATTGCTATGCTAGTTGCTTCGTTCTATCGCTACGCTGCGCTACCTATCACTTGTTTATCAAGCCTCCCAAATTTTCATGTCAGCCTCTAACCTTTTTCACCCTTCCTAGCAAACCATTGTTTGGCTATGTTACCGCTTTTGCTCAGCCCCTCTTATAGTGTTGTTAGTTGCAGGTGAAGTTGGAGATTGCTCCATGTTGGAACGGGATTATATTGGGATATCACAATATCTCTTATTTAATTAATGCATCTATATACTTGGTAAAGGGTGGAAGGCTTGGCCTTATGCCTGGTGTTTTGTTCCACTCTTGCCGCCTTAGTTTTCGTCATACCAGTGTTATGTTCCTTGATTTTGTGTTTCTTACGTGTCTGGGTTTATGGGAACCCCTTGACCGTTCGCTTTGAATAAAACTCCTCCAGCAAGGCCCAACCTTGGTTTTACATTTGCCTAACAACCTACTAACTTTCCCCTGGGAGTTATAAACCCGAGGGTCATCTTTATTTTAACCCCCCCGGGCCAGTGCTTCTCTAAGTGTTGGTCCAAACCGAGCAGCCTGCGGGGCCACCTCGGGGAAACTTGAGGGCTGATTTTACTCGTAGCTTGTCTCATCCGTTGTGCCCTGAGAACGAGATATGTGCAGCTCCTATCGGGATTTGTCGGCACATTCGGGCGGTCTTGCTAGTCTTGTTTTACCATTGTCGAAATATCTTGTAACCGGGATTCCGAGTCTGATCAGATCTTCTCGGGAGAAGGAATATCCTTCGTTGGTCATGAGAGCTTATAATGGGCTAAGTTGGGACACCCCTGCAGGGTATAAACTTTCGAGAGCCGTGCCCACAGTTATGTGGCAGATGGGATTTGTTAATATTCGGTGTAGAGAACTTGGCACTTGACTTATTTAAAACGCATCTACTGCGTGTGTAGCCGTGATGGTCTCTTCTCGGCGAAGTCCGGAAAGTGAACACGGTTTGGGTTATGTTCGGACGTAAGTAGTTTCAGGATCACTTCTTGACCATTACTAGTTTGTGACCGTTTGCGTAGCTTCTCATCTTATTCTTGTATTCGTAAGTTAGCCACCATATCATGCTTAGTCGCTGCTGCAACCTCACCACTTATCCATTCCATACCTATTAAGCTTTGCTAGTCTTGATACCCATGGTGATGGGATTGCTGAGTCCTCGTGGCTCACTGATTACTACAACAATAGTTGCAGGTGCAGATAATGCGATGATCATGACGCGAGAGCAATGTTTGCTTGTTTTGGAGTTCTTCTTCTGCTTCTTCTTTGATCAGGGGATAGGTTCCAGGTTGGCAGCCTGGGCTAGCAGGGTGGATGTTGTTTGAGTTCCGTTTGTGTTTCATCCGTAGTCGGATGTTGCTCTTATGTATGATGTTGTTGTATTCATGTGGCATTGTATGCCTCTTGTATGTATCCCCCACTATTATGTAATGGTACAATGTAATGATATCCACCTTGCAAAAGCGTCTCCAATATGCGCTTCTATCCTTGGTGGGACCTTCGAGTTCCTTTAGGATAGGGTCGCATATTGGGCGTGACACCATTCGAGGAAAATAACCTTACAAAAAGAGAATTACTCAAGGTTTAGCGTGACTTAGCTTTTTGTTGCCGCACGGATCGTTGTTGCGGCTGCAAACGATACCGCTCACCTGGCTTCTCATATCTGGGTGGCATGGATGATCTTGATCTCCTCCGCCACTGGCGTCTGCCACATCGCCTGTCCGTGCTGGCATGAGCGGAGCAGCTCTGGACGAGCCGACCGCTGCGATCGTCTTCTTCTTCGGAGCCATGGCGATGAAGAAACTGCTCCACTAACTAATAGACCAGATTCTCACAACTAACTCCCCCTACCTGGCGTGCCAAAGATGTCGGGGAAAACGAACACCTATGGGATCAGGGGCGATCCCTTCTACGTTCGATGGGGAGAGGAGCTGCACGAAGAGCAGGTCTAGCAGTGAGCACAAGGGGATTTTTGCCCAGGTTCAGGCCGCAAGGATGCGTAATACCCTAGTCCTGCTTGTGTGTATATATGTGTTCTTGAGCTTTTGAACTAGCTGTGGTGCATGCCCAGTCCAAAAAGTCCCAATCCTCTCTCAGTACGCCTTGGGCCTTCTTTTATACGTAAAAGGGGTTGCCACAGTGGCACACAGGAGGTGGAAAGTGAGCTACAGTGCATGAGCTTATCGCTCGATGCCGTAGGACAAACACATTTAATCCACTGCCTACGTGCCCTCTTACTTTATCGGGGACGGCAACAGAAACCATCCGTCCGTCGCTGCTCTTCCTTGCCTTGACATGCGTCCAGGCTGACGAGGCATGCAGTGCCACACTAGCTAGCTAGCTGCTGTGTTAGTGCGGTGGTAGAACCTCCATGAATATCTGCATGCTGCCACGCAGACACCTGCTTAGTTGGCAAGCTGGTTGTCGCACTGGAGTGGTGGTGAGGTGGCAAATCCTTGCCGAGCGTGGGCTTAACGAGCCGGGGGTCTCGCGGTCGTCCCCGGCAAGGGTCTTGCCGGGGGTCTTCGTCTTCTGGTCCCACGTGGACCCGCAGGGCATCAATCTTCATGAAGATCTGCATGCTACCACACATGCATTCCCAAATCTTGGCCTTAACATTGTCGATGGTGCCAGAACTCTCAGCCACAATGGTGATGGCCTTGCTGGTGTTGTATAGGTTGCCCCGGCAAGGAGCTTGCTGAGGTTACATACGCCGCCCCAGCAAGGACGCTGCCGGGGGAGGTTCAGCATGTCCTTTGCTCTTTGTTCGTTGTCTTGAGTGTTGTCTTGGAAGTCTTTTGTTCTGTCTTCTGTTGTCCTGCCGGGCCCGACCACAGGCATGGCTACGACTGCCGTGCACAAGTAAGGGGTACAAAAAGAACCCATACTTTTGTACACCGTCATTTGGCAAGTTCCAGAAACAAGTGACCACGTCTACGGCTACATTATCAACCAAGACACTGAGTACCAAGGGCGAGGCCTCCTGTTCAATCTAACATCAAGCTTATATGAGAACCGAAAGCTCTTTTCTGTGTGTGTTATGATGGATGAAGGGGTGTTTCAATATAGTTGCCACTACTTTGAGATGAATGGCCTGGTTTGCGCCCACATAATAAGGGTGATGGTGCACCTCAATGTGCAAGTTATTCCACAACAATACTTCTTGGAAAGGTGGTCTGAAGCAGCAACAACAAGCATGGCCAGAACTGGGCGATTGCTGGAATTTGAGCACCCCTCGATAAACACGCTCAAATACAACTCCTTGTGCCGAAGGTTGACATGGATCGCCTCTGATGCATGTTGCAATGATGATGCATACAAGATATTAGATGAAGCAATAAAAGTTCTCGAGCCCGCCATAGCAGCGACGAAAAGAGGAGGACTGCTAGAACAACAAGCAACGCAGCACAGTGAACCCCCAACACAACTTGCTGCTGCAATAGGAGCATTGAATGATGACCTACCACAATCTCAAAGCATAGAGATGCTACAAAACCCAGCTCGTGTTCCTAAGAAACGTAAGCCAACTGAAAGAGAGAAGAGGAAGAAGACTCTGGTGGAGAAGCGAGATGATAAGTAGAAGAAGTCAAAACAAGAAGAGAAGAAGCCAATGGGAGCAGTGAAGCCAAAATCTGAAAAAAGGAGTATTCGCTACAACCTGCAAGTTATGCAAAGAAGAAGGTCACAACATGCAGACGTGTGGACCCCTAAAAGCTGCGACAGAGGCGGCGACAACACCACCTACATGTGAATTCTGCTCCGAGGTGGGGCATTCTATGCCAACTTGTGCATACTGGAGAGCCATGATGACAAATGATCCAAGAAATGACCAAGCAACGCAAGTCAACCTCTAGGAAGAAAAAATGAGAGAAAAACATGGGAAAGTTCTTGGTCCTGTTGAAGTATGTTTTGCATTTTCTTTTTAGCCTCACTTCATGTGCTTGAGCAAAAACATTCAAATATTCTCTTTTTTGCAACCTTGATGATGTATTCAGGTTCCATTTCAATTTGAGACATACAAGATAGCTCACATTTTTGTTACAAGATATGTTATGTGTGTCCTGGATTTGAGACATACAAGAGATCTCACATTTTCTGCCATAGTTTTGAGGTCTTTGCCATATTTCCAGTACTTCTTTGTTTAATGATTCATGTTGTACATTTTGTCCTCCATTTGCATATACATGAATGTACTATTTGCTTCATGTTGCGACATCATGTTTCCGTTGCTTGCAAAAAGCTATTGTGTACATGGATGCTGGTACACGATGATTTTAGTGTGCATCCTTGCTACAAACAAGTTTTCCCAGAGCACATACAGAAAAATATACCAGTAAGTGTCACTGTTTTTAGTGATATGTACCAGTAAAATACACATGGCATGGGTTGTTATGGGTATGACTCAGTATTTCAGTAGACCAGTAAGCAAAGAAAACAAACTGCAAAAAACCTAGTCATTTTCATTGCCATCTCTGCATCCGTCTCTAGTTCACATTGACAGCACTCAAGTTCACATTGACACCACAACATGGATGATGCTCCAGACTTTCAAAAGAAAAAAGAGGAAAAAAGGGACATGCCCCAGCATGATACATGCTCCAGCTTGGGTTCCACAAAAGACAAGTAGATGGTTAACAACAACTTGCTGTTTCCAGTTACACAAAAGGATGTAGCGCATACATGGGCCCACAAAAATAGCCTAAAAAATATCTAGGAAAGACTTTGCTCCGATTGGCATCTTCTACGAGCTACTCAACAGTTTTTGGAACTCTTCGGCTGAGTTGAGTGTGTTTTGAGGGTGCTTAAAAAGCTTCACTGCGACAAATGATCAGAATCTGAGCAACGACCTCATGTCCTGGGCATACAACAAGGGAGCTTTGTAAGTTATTTAGGAGAAAAATACAAAAAAACATGATTAGAGAACTAGAAGTAATAAAAAGGGTGTTGTAGAGAAATAAGTTTACTTCTATTGTAGTGAAAACTAGTGTTCTGAAAACAACAAGTTATTTAGCTAGTAGTGTTGCATAGCAAAATGGGCATATCATGCTGAATGGCCTCATCCCTCTATCAGTTAGATTCTCCATGTATAGAATAGCAAAGAACCCACAATCAAACCTGCCAAAAATAAAAAATATAGTCACAAATACACATAAATTTGCTCACTGGAAGACAAAACATAGAAAGTTGTGGATGGACATATGAAAAAAAGGAAAATGGAAAGAGAACAATACGTGGTTGACTGCTGCGGGTACCCATTCGGGCTGGAACAATCAAACTTGTCAAAGTTAAGGTTCCATGGGTTTCGTTCTCTGACCAAAGTCTTGAAGTTGGCTATCTACAAAATTTGATATTGCAAAAAGATGGATTACACAGTTGTATCTTCTTTGATTGGTACCTCAACATCAATTTTTATACAGGGAAAAAATGAAAAAAGAGAAAGGAAAAAGGTGTAGCGTCCATACCAGATTGCGACATAGCTGCTCAGGATGCTGACATAATCAGGGTCATCACTCCTCGAGTCAAAAACCTTGAATTGTTTGCGCGTCAAGTTTGCAAGCACAACTACCCAATGTCCGTCCTTGACAATGGTGAAGAACAGCTGCAAAGTTAAGAAACAAAAATTAACTTCAGAAAAACAGAGCATGTTGCGCCAGGATAGCTTTGATGCAAGAACGAAAGTTTTTACTTGATTAGATTTCATCATGTTGTTTCTTTCACAGGCCCTCTCAAGATCTTTGCTGGAAGAACATGTCTGAGATGAACTTGGGTCCACGGCAAGCTTAGACTGATGCAAGAACAAAGTCTTGGTTAGAAAAAAATGGATGTTGCATGCAGAAACTCTATTGTGAAAAAATAAAAAATGGGTAGTTGACTCACGGCTGTATGCGGTGAGAACGCAAACTTCCTAGGTTTGCTTTTGCTATATGTGTGCTTGATGTTGAAGCTTTCAACATAAAGCGACATGACCTCATTGTTCAAATGTGGTCGCTTTTTAGCCCATTGCTGAAATGCTTGAAGGAAACATCAAACCCACCTATCCTAATGAATGGAGGTCTGCATGTTGCAAAAAAATAGTGGCTCGCTTAGTGGCAAACAAGATGGATGGAACGAACAATTTCTTAGCAGAAAAAGTGCTAAAACACACTTACAAGGGCTCGCCTTCGGGAGGGTCCTTTATGTGGTAATTTGTGCAACAGTACTGCTTGTATATGGCATCGTCGGAAGCATTAACTTTGACCTTCTTCATCCTCTTTAGCTTGGGTATGTTTTCTGGCGATTTTGCAGCTCTCTTGAGTGTGGGCTTCTTCACATCATGTTTGCCCCTGCTGCTCACTTCAATCATCACCTCCTCTCTTGTCTCAACTACTCCCGCTTCTGCCCCACAAATGAAAAAGAAAAAGAAAACATAAACAAGATGAGAAAAAATGGTTTGGAGCATGGAAGTGCTAAGTTTCTGTAAACAAACAAAACATGGGTTGAAGCACAAGTAGTTGGGGGAGATGAGTGGTATAACCTGTAGGACGTGTTGCTATAGGAGTCACATCGAAAATTGGCCCAGCTGAGGTAGCCAGAGATTCACCAAACAAAGGGCTCCTCGCACAGATCGATAAAAGGAGTCCAAATCTGAAACAGATGTTTTTGTAGGGGATGTACGAACTTGAGGAAATTCCTGAAATAGTAGATCATCATCACTCCCGGTTTCAAACAATCCAAAAGAAGGTCTGTCTTCAAGCGTGCCTGGCCTCCTCGTTAGATTCACATGTGCGAAGCTTAGGCTGCGAGGGGACTTAAGTTCAGTGTCGTTTACCTTGCTGTCTGAATCTTCTACCCTGCCATTGCTCTGACATTGCCATTGCTTTGATCATTTTCAGTGTTGTCATCGCTCGTCCTAGGTGGGGCATCATTATTTTGACCTACTTCCGCTGCTGCATCACTATTCATTGCACCACTTGGTTGCTTGCGCTGTTGCGGAGATGGTACAGTGGCAGTGGCATCATCCATGCATGCAGTCCCGTGTGTGCCAGGATGAATGTTGGGCTGCTCCGGATGCTTGGGCTGTTGCGGAAAAGGTTCAGTTGCAGCCCCGTCAGACGTGCCTGCAGTAGAAGTCCCCCCTGATACACTGAAAGTGATGCCTTCACCTTTGGCTCTCTGTTGATGGATGTTACACTCAGCTTTGTGTGCCTCAGACAACATTAGGCCCATCCGCTTGTAGTACATGCCCTGCAAGACCCTCCCAAATGAGCTGAACGCAACATTAAGTTCTATGGCATGGAGCTCTTTGTGCTTGTTATATATGACTTGCATGTGTGGGGGCAACTGCGATGCACGGAAACAATGCAATTAGATTGGTAGGGACAGTTGTTTATAACATGCCAGTGAAATGAAGATGCAAAATATGAAAAGGAAAAAGAAAAAAATGAGTTGCAAGAAAAAAAACCCCACCTCTAACTCCTTGATTGTTGGCAATGCATGGAGCCACTCCTCCAAAGAGCCGCACACATCGTTACCACTCTCCATGTTAGCTGGAGGCGGCTCATGCACATGCTCTGTGCTGCCATTGGTACCCCTGTACCGGCATGAGGTGGGCTTTGAGAACCCGCATCTGCTCCCACATGTACATTTGCTTGCATGTGGGGGCTCTCCGGCACATCTGAAGTGTGTGTTGCGCCCCCAACAGCACCCCCTTGGTCGCTGATTTTCGGCAACTCCTCCGTGACATGTTCATTGGCGGTTCCTTGGTGATGCTGATCTATGTATGACATGAACTCAACTACTGCGTACGGTGTACTGGTCCTGAACTTCATTACAAAAACGAGAAAATAAATTAAGAATTGCAACAGACAAATGTCTTCTATATAAAAACAAAAAAGCAAAGTCTTTCAGTTTCAATCACTTACTGGACGCTCCCCAAACCCATCATCCAGGGTGTCCACTGCGACAACAACATAAAAGTCCATTTCATGAACAAAACAAGCTCTAGGAAGCGAGTAGTTGATGGTGTGATCAACTAAGCATCCTCTTGGCACATCAAGATGGTCGATGTAAATTATCTGCAAAATGAAAAAGACACAAAAAAGAAAAGAAAAACATCAGTGCCTCAAGAAAAGGTTTGTTGTTCTGAAAAAAGGAGTGGGACATTACTGGAATGAAGGGGGGTGTACCGGAAGCATTGGTAGACATCCACCAATGAGAAGTTTCACTTTACCCTCATTCCTCTTATCCTAGTATTTTTTAACTTCTCTCATCACATCACACATGATATGCTCATCCCACTCGAACTCATGGACCACACTCATATCTCGTAGGGTGTAAAGATAATATAGGGGGACCATGTTTCGTGTCCCAGGAGCTAGGACCAAAGCCAGACACAGTAATACCCAAGACCTCTCGATGGTGTCCTCCTCCTCCTCATCTGCTTTTGATAAAACAGTAACTGTGGTGGCTATTGGAGCCCTATCCCCGCCCAGATAAACTTCACGGAAATCAGCTTTGCCCCTCTTCTCGAACTCTACCAGTCTGCTACCAGATGGGACATTTAATATCTTCTTAACCATGTCTTTTGAAAAGTGGATCTCCTTGTGGTCATTAGTCCTGCAATTCAAAAAAAAATCAGTAGATGTTGAGAGAATAAAGAAAACAAAAGGTGTTATGCAACATAAAAGAAGTTCAAAAAAGCAAAGATTACATACTTCAGCACACGATTCTTAGGGTCAATGCTCATAACAATGAAATCAAGAAGCTCTTCAGGAGGAGGGACCAAAGGAGATATAAACAGCAAATCCCCTAAGCTGGACTTGCCTATTACATCTCTCCTTTTCCCTTTGATGGCATTGTCTATTTCACGCAGCCACTTTGCCGACCAACGAGTTTGGAAGATAGGGATGCTACGAAACAAGAGAAAAAAAAATGAAAACATGGAAACTATCAGCAATGCATATCTACTTATCAGAGAATGAAAAGTATTGAAGCAAAAGTTGAAGATTCCTGTAGTTTCAGAAACATAATTAAGCTATGGACATAACCTACTAACTAGTTTCAGATAGGTGAGTTTCTCTGAAATATCTTTGTGCTTCACAAACCCCCCCGGTTGTGTTTCCTGAAAGTACTGCGACCCGATCAAATAAGGGCAGTTGCATGAGTTCCTGAATCTGAAAAACCGAACTGTGTATCTCTGAGACTCATGAAGATCCTATGTATCAGAAGCATGGCTATTTGATTCATGTGTGTGGCAGCTAATATTAATGTTGTTCCATGTCTGTGAGTCAACCCAAGGCACAACCCTACACCCCTGTCTCCTTGTATCTCTGCAACATGATCTCCTCTGTTACTTGTTGTTTATCAACACAAGAAACACATAGTTATTTGCTGTCTCTGGTTTCATTCTTGATGTGTATGCTTGTGTGAGAAAATGTCACAATCAGTGAAAATTCACCAAAGGATAGCATGAAAATTCACCGAAGGATAGCATAAAAATTCACTAAATACATAAAAAAAATCACCGGTTTCAGAAACTTGTGGATGGGCACTTGGAAAAAACAAGAATGGGAAGAGATGCAATAACATTAGCTAATCCAACTAGTTTTCATAAGCAATAGCATTCCTATAGCATAACCTACACACATAGCCAGATAAAAATGCTACAAACATAACCTACAAACAAGTTTCAAACATGTAAATCTAAAAAATACAAGATGATACCATGAGCTACAGAAGCTTTGAGGTAAAAAAATAAAAGAAAATACATTCAGTACTGCATCACTACAGATATTTCTCTCTGAACATCAAGTCTGCACCACTAATTCCTACAGCACTAATCCATCACTAATTCCTACAGAAACTTCTCTCTGAACATCAAATTGGCTACAGAAACTTCTCTCTGAACATCAAAATAATGTATCACTAAAATTCAAGACAAAAAGCTACAGAAAACTTTGAGCTGCAAAAATTCAGAGATTACCTACTAGCCAATTTGAGCTACAATAACCTAGAACATCAAAGGACAGGTGTAAAAAACTAAAACACAGGAAAGGGATAGCATACACGGAGCACCTGTAGCCAATTTGAGCTACAAAAATCCCTGCATCACATCACTATAACGAGCCAATTTTAGCTACAAAGGAATCAGAAGTTTCTGCAACAATAGATCTGAGACATTCCAATCCCCTGCTACAACTACACATCTACATCACAACACCTACACATCAACGCATCCCATCGGTGGCACCGACAAGGGCGTCACCCTACAATGGAGCACCGCTACGATGAGGCGTGTAGCCGCCGAGGAGGAGCCGCCAAGCAGGGGAGAACCACCTCAGGGCCGACCAGAAATGGGGAAAGGATCACACAACCGTACCTTCTTGTGTCGCCGCCGGCCACCACCAATCCCGAAGCCGTCGTCGTCGCCACCACGTCGGATGTGCCCCATCACCAACACCGTGCGCCGTCGCCTCCCCCGTCGCCCTCCCAGATACCACCATCGTCGCCCTCCCAGACACAATGGAGTCATGGGAGCACTGCAAGAGCATTATGCAGCTGCATAAATGAGTGCTGAAACAGCCGCCCATTTTCAGAAACGTCCGTTCGTGATGCGGAAGCGAGGGACGCTCTCGTCCGTCTGATCAACACACGATCCAACAGACACGGAGCCAGCAGATGCGCGAGCGTTATCAGTCGGTTGAAGGTGAGCTTTTGCCATTTTTAAAACTTACTAGGAGGAGCATCTACGATGGAAGATGTATACATACTACCTTTTGCACCACCTCTCCAATAGATGATGTTGATGTGGAAAAAAATAACATCTCTGTTTTCCGAAGATATAAACTACAACACCTCGAGGTGCAAATTTGCATCTCCACCATATGGAGATGTAAAAACACAACTGCCCACCAACTGCCCAACTGTCCATTTGTCTTCCACGCGACCAGCCGCCGTCTGACTCCCGCCCGCCAGCCTCCCGCCCACCACCCGCCGATGTCGATGACCCCGTCACTTTCTCTGACTCCACCGCCGGTGCCCTGACCCACCTCGCCGCCGCCGCCGCCTCCGCACCAACTTTCCCCAATGCGGCTGCCTCCACCTCCATGCCGCCGCCCTGGATTTGCCCCACCCCGACCGGTCGTTGTTGACATGGAGGCTACGAAGAAGCAGCAGGCCGACAAGCCACACAGTGGAGGCATGAAGCGGCTGGCGGCACGGGGCCGCAGCCCGATGGGGTACCAACCTCGGCCGGCCAAAATCACGAAGTTGTACGCGGCTACGGCGGGCGATTTGCAGACGTCGCTGACCTTGGCGTCCTCCTCCAGCCACAGAGCTCCTCATGCACCTCCTCCTCTGTCGTTGCCGTCCTTGGCGTCCTCCTCCGGCCACAGAGCTCCTCATCCACCTCCTCCTCCACCACCGCCGGCCAGGGAGGAAGATGTGTCCACGCCGACGGCAACCACATCCAACGTGTTCGATGATATGTCACCAAGGTAAAAAAAATCTTTGTGCACTTCTTTGTTGTTTCAATTATTGATTCCAATAGAACATGAAGTTGATTGCGTGTACAACCATTCCAGTCTATATGATGACACTTTCATGCGCGGGACAAATGTGACAAATGATGATTATTCACATGATTATGCATCACAAGAATGTGAAACTCCACAAGATGGTGATGACAATCTCGACATGAATGATGAGGGCTTCGTTATGGAGGGAAGAACCGCAAACTATACCAGCACCGAAGATGTGTTGGTTTGCATCGCATGGAAGAAAGTCTCTCAAGATGCAACCGTTGGGACGGACCAATCCACCAACACTTATTGGCAACGCATCAAGGAGTACTTCGATGCACGCAACACTAGTGACCACTAACACTCAAGTGACTCCCTTCGTCAACGTTGGGACACCATCAACAACGAATGTCAAAAGTGGGCGGGTTGCTTGGCAAGTGTTGATCGCATGAACCCGAGTGGTTGTGGTGATAGTGACTTGGTAATAATCATTTGTTCTTGTGTGCTTTCTCTACTTTCCGCAATTGTTGAAATGTTGACTAGTTTGACAATGACATGTTGGTTGTTGTTTTGTAGAAAATGATTGCGCTAGGATATTTCAAGATAGGAATAACAAAGGAGAGAAGAGGAAGACGAAAGGAAGAGCTTTCACTTTTCATCATTGCTACAAAGAGCTCAAGGATGAGGAGAAGTGGAAACCTAGAGAATTTTTTGATGCTTCGAAGAAGAAAAGTGTTTTGGTGGAGGATGAAGAAGATGTCCTCGGTGTTGAGAGAAGGAGCCCAACCCCTCTCTCGGCAACTAAATCATATAGGCTTGGTGGAACTAAGAAAGTGAAGGTAACCAGGGCCGGAGACAATGATAAGGAAGGATTTGATGACATCGTCATGGCAAGGAAAGAGTATGCATAGGAAGAGAAATGTTGAAGCTCAAAGAAATGGAGGAGAGGAGTGAAGCCGAGCGACGGAGGGCGGAGGCCGAGGAGAAGAGGGCGGCTGCCAAGGAGAGAAAGGTTGAGGTTGAGGTGAGAAAGGCGGTGTCGAGGAGATGAAGATGGTCAAGGAGAAGGCACTCAAATTTATGTTCATGGACACATCTACTCTTGATGCCAAGGCAAAGGCGTATGTCGAACTTTGTCGCGATGAAATGCTCATGAAGAAGAAAATGCTCATGAGAAGCATGATGGGAGGAGGAATGGGAGGTGGAAAGGGGGGGTACATGAACATGATGGGTGGTGACATGAATGGTGCATTTGGTGGAAACATGGGACGTGGCTTTGGTGGCAACATGGATGGTGGCTTTGGTGGCATGGGAGGTGGCTTCGGTGGCAAAATGAGCTCAATGGGAGGTGGCTTTGGCGGCAACATGATGAGTGGCATGGGAGGTGGCTTTGGTGGCAACATGATGAGTGGCATGGGAGGTGGCTTTGGCGGCAACATGATGAGTGGCATGGGAGGTGGCTTTGGCGGGAACATGATGAGTGCCATGGGAGGTGGCTTCGGTGGCAACATGAGTGTTGGAAATATGCCCTAGAAGCAATAATATTGTATTATTATATTTCCATTATTCATAATTAAGAGTTTATATTTCATGCTATAACTACTATGATCCTGGAATATGCGATTCAGTGGAAAACTCATATGCAGGTGTAGAATGATAAATGGTAAACAAAAGGTTCTCGGGCCTTCATCTAAGATTGGCTCAAGTGTTGTTGGTGATCACATTTTTCGGATCTTAGGATATCGTTAAGCATAACAATAGTCCTAAAACAAACATTGACGGTATGGCGTTAGAAGAATGATCATATTGAATCGACCCAAACTTGTATGTTATACTTTGTGATTATATCGTGTGAAATCATTTATTATAACGCAGAGTGTTAGCATGTGTTTTAGTTCCTTAGACCATGAGAGTGTCTCGGTTACTTCCTACCAGAAGGTGGGCTTTGGGGTTGCTCAAACGTCACCTGTAACAAGATGATCACAATGAAAACTTTCATGCTCACCAGAAAGTTTGACAAGTGACCGAACAACTCGAGAGTGGGATTTGCCCCTCTGACAATGGAGAGATATTATTAGGGCCCTCTCAGTGTGACAACATCCATCATCGTCTGACCAAACATAGGTGACTACGTCATGGGGATGCCGGAACACGTTAACGAGAAACAAGAACAAAACCAGTTACGGGAGCAAGGTATAGTGGGCATGGTGATGACTTGGGAGGATACCGACGCAAACCGGGTTTTGTAAAGTATCACAAAGCAAAGGGAACATCGATAACATAAGGTTCACTCAAATATCATTCGTGTAATCATAGGGACCGATATGGATGTCCACGGTTCCGCTATCGGTCATTGAACGAAGGAGTTTTGTTCATGTCTATGATCTATCGAACCTACGGGGTCACAAGCTTAAGGGAATCACGTGCTGAGTATTAGTAGCACGGGAGTAATGACAATATATTTTTGGAATTGTTTCATTAATATCCGGAATAGTTCCGAGAGGCTCTGGAAGTGTTTCGGGGTCACTGGAAGGGTTTCGTTGAATATCGGGTAATACCGAGTATTACCGATTAATATATATATATATATATATATATATATATATATATAGGTGGAAAATGTTTCCGGGGATATTAAATTATATATATAATGCTCTAAAAAATGTTTAGTACATTTTATATTTAATTTAAATACCAACGGGCCTAAAAATGCCAAGAGGCGGAAGGCAAATTTGGCCACAAGGCCCAAGTAGGAAGTGGCGCCCCCTTGCCATATAGGGGGCGGGGGGGAATTGGACTAGGGGAGGATTCCTACTCCTCCCCTTGGCTGGCGCCCAAATGAGGGACTTTCCCTCCTTGGTGGCTGCCCTCTCCTCCCCTCCTAACCTATATATACTAGAGGATTTCTCCCAATTGGAACATAAGTTTTGGAGCCGCCTCTAGTTGATCTAGTGCAAGTTCTAGTTGGTCCTAGTTGAATAATTAGAGCAAGCCCTAGCCACCTCTAATCCTCATAATTAGAAGCCTGGTCTGATTCTAAACTCCTCCCTCTAATTCTCCGGTGACGAGTAGCTCTGGACGGAGAAGTGCTGCCGGATCGTGAAGACCGTATGCTTGCAACCAAGTAGAGAGGGCGTGCTTTCGGTTTCTGTTCGAGGGATCGTTTGAGGGTGCTTCGCGAGATGGCCATCGGTGTTCGAGGGACTCCAAGTATGATCTACACTCACTCGTCTACCTCAGTTGCACTCCCGGAGTCGGTAACGATCGTTGATCACAACCCATTATGCATCTTCATATTGTTCCTGGGTGATCATAGGGTGATTTTTTTGTTTTCTACTGCGCTTCCAAACAACGAGCAGCATGGGAGGTGGCAATGAAGGTGCTTCTGGAGGAGTTCGCAACAACGAGACTTCAACGCAAGAAAATGTCAACAAAGAAGCCATTGACGATGATCATACCACCATCCACAGTGGCACTAGAGACAACGGAGAGGACGCAAATTGAGTGATGTCTATGTGCATTTTCATTTGTTGGACCAACAACTTCTTTTGAGACAACTGACCTGTACTTGTAGGATTTAAAACTATGGTTGATGATGCACTTCTGTTGCTAGGATTATGAAAATTCAATGTGCAAATGCGGTTGTGCAGTGGTTGAACAACAACCGCGAGGCTGGCGACCGATTTTACATCTCTAGTTTGCATCTTCTGTTGGAGTAGCTATTTTACATCTCCGTTTTGCATCATCTATTGTAGTTGGCACTTTTTTGGTGATGTAAATTTTTACATCTCCTGTTTTACATCTCCAAATTTGCATCTTCTATTGGAGATGATATAAGCATTGGAAGAAAAATATAGGAAAATGTTCTGCTCCGACCGGCTAGAAACTCGGCCGGCCGCCGCACACTCGCTCGCAGAACGGCCAGATCACGTGTCCTATCGTTGTCCACGCGCCGCTCCGCCCTGGGTTTGTTTGGTTCCTCGCATCGATTTTGCCTGCATTGCGTACATGTGTTAGTTATGTCTGATTGAGAAAAAATAGGCAAAAAACCATCATCACATTGTTGGTTGCCTTCATTGGCTAGCCTGATGCAACTACATTGCGTTTGGTTGCATACATGCAGCGAGGTCTGCTTACTTTGTAGCCTATGTGGTGAACTTACCAACTATAGCTTACACATGATCACAACAATAAAATAACACTACAATCACGATAAACTGGACGATGATGATGAAGTTCTTCAGCCAAAACGGTTGATCTGACTTGCTCACTTCGACACTGCTTGCCTGCTTGAGCACGGCTGATGTGGAGCATCCTACGTGAAGTAAATATGCACTAGAGGCAATAATTGTTGGGGAACGTAGTAATTTCAAAAAATTTCCTATGCACACGCAAGATCATGGTGATGGCATAGCAACAAGAGGGGAGAGTATTGTCCACGTACCCTCGTAGACCGTAAGCGGAAGCGTTATGACAACGCGGTTGATGTAGTCGTACGTCTTCACGATCCGACCGATCCAAGTACCGAACGTACGGCACCTCCGAGTTCAGCACACATTCAGCTCGATGACGATCCCCGGGCTCCGTTCTAGCAAAGCTTTGGGGATGAGTTCCGTCAGCACGACGGCGTGGTGACGATGATGATGTTCTACCGGCACAGGGCTTCGTCTAAACTCCACGACGATATGACCGAGGTGGAATATGATGGAGGGGGGCACCGCACACGGCTAAGGAACGATCCTTAGATCAACTTGTGTGTCATGGGGTGCCCCCCTGCCCTCGTATATAAAGGAGCAAGGGGGAGGGGGCGGCCGGCCAAGGGAGGGCACGCCAGGGAGGAGTCCTACTCCCACCGGGTTTAACGAGCCGGGGGTCTCGCGGTCGTCCCCGGCAAGGGTCTTGCCGGGGGTCTTCGTCTTCTGGTCCCACGTGGACCCGCAGGGCATCAATCTTCATGAAGATCTGCATGCTACCACACATGCATTCCCAAATCTTGGCCTTAACATTGTCGATGGTGCCAGAACTCTCAGCCACAATGGTGATGGCCTTGCTGGTGTTGTATAGGTTGCCCCGGCAAGGAGCTTGCTGAGGTTACATACGCCGCCCCAGCAAGGACGCTGCCGGGGGAGGTTCAGCATGTCCTTTGCTCTTTGTTCGTTGTCTTGAGTGTTGTCTTGGAAGTCTTTTGTTCTGTCTTCTGTTGTCCTGCCGGGCCCGACCACAGGCATGGCTACGACTGCCGTGCACAAGTAAGGGGTACAAAAAGAACCCATACTTTTGTACACCGTCATTTGGCAAGTTCCAGAAACAAGTGACCACGTCTACGGCTACATTATCAACCAAGACACTGAGTACCAAGGGCGAGGCCTCCTGTTCAATCTAACATCAAGCTTATATGAGAACCGAAAGCTCTTTTCTGTGTGTGTTATGATGGATGAAGGGGTGTTTCAATATAGTTGCCACTACTTTGAGATGAATGGCCTGGTTTGCGCCCACATAATAAGGGTGATGGTGCACCTCAATGTGCAAGTTATTCCACAACAATACTTCTTGGAAAGGTGGTCTGAAGCAGCAACAACAAGCATGGCCAGAACTGGGCGATTGCTGGAATTTGAGCACCCCTCGATAAACACGCTCAAATACAACTCCTTGTGCCGAAGGTTGACATGGATCGCCTCTGATGCATGTTGCAATGATGATGCATACAAGATATTAGATGAAGCAATAAAAGTTCTCGAGCCCGCCATAGCAGCGACGAAAAGAGGAGGACTGCTAGAACAACAAGCAACGCAGCACAGTGAACCCCCAACACAACTTGCTGCTGCAATAGGAGCATTGAATGATGACCTACCACAATCTCAAAGCATAGAGATGCTACAAAACCCAGCTCGTGTTCCTAAGAAACGTAAGCCAACTGAAAGAGAGAAGAGGAAGAAGACTCTGGTGGAGAAGCGAGATGATAAGTAGAAGAAGTCAAAACAAGAAGAGAAGAAGCCAATGGGAGCAGTGAAGCCAAAATCTGAAAAAAGGAGTATTCGCTACAACCTGCAAGTTATGCAAAGAAGAAGGTCACAACATGCAGACGTGTGGACCCCTAAAAGCTGCGACAGAGGCGGCGACAACACCACCTACATGTGAATTCTGCTCCGAGGTGGGGCATTCTATGCCAACTTGTGCATACTGGAGAGCCATGATGACAAATGATCCAAGAAATGACCAAGCAACGCAAGTCAACCTCTAGGAAGAAAAAAATGAGAGAAAAACATGGGAAAGTTCTTGGTCCTGTTGAAGTATGTTTTGCATTTTCTTTTTAGCCTCACTTCATGTGCTTGAGCAAAAACATTCAAATATTCTCTTTTTTGCAACCTTGATGATGTATTCAGGTTCCATTTCAATTTGAGACATACAAGATAGCTCACATTTTTGTTACAAGATATGTTATGTGTGTCCTGGATTTGAGACATACAAGAGATCTCACATTTTCTGCCATAGTTTTGAGGTCTTTGCCATATTTCCAGTACTTCTTTGTTTCATGATTCATGTTGTACATTTTGTCCTCCATTTGCATATACATGAATGTACTATTTGCTTCATGTTGCGACATCATGTTTCCGTTGCTTGCAAAAAGCTATTGTGTACATGGATGCTGGTACACGATGATTTTAGTGTGCATCCTTGCTACAAACAAGTTTTCCCAGAGCACATACAGAAAAATATACCAGTAAGTGTCACTGTTTTTAGTGATATGTACCAGTAAAATACACATGGCATGGGTTGTTATGGGTATGACTCAGTATTTCAGTAGACCAGTAAGCAAAGAAAACAAACTGCAAAAAACCTAGTCATTTTCATTGCCATCTCTGCATCCGTCTCTAGTTCACATTGACAGCACTCAAGTTCACATTGACACCACAACATGGATGATGCTCCAGACTTTCAAAAGAAAAAAGAGGAAAAAAGGGACATGCCCCAGCATGATACATGCTCCAGCTTGGGTTCCACAAAAGACAAGTAGATGGTTAACAACAACTTGCTGTTTCCAGTTACACAAAAGGATGTAGCGCATACATGGGCCCACAAAAATAGCCTAAAAAATATCTAGGAAAGACTTTGCTCCGATTGGCATCTTCTACGAGCTACTCAACAGTTTTTGGAACTCTTCGGCTGAGTTGAGTGTGTTTTGAGGGTGCTTAAAAAGCTTCACTGCGACAAATGATCAGAATCTGAGCAACGACCTCATGTCCTGGGCATACAACAAGGGAGCTTTGTAAGTTATTTAGGAGAAAAATACAAAAAAACATGATTAGAGAACTAGAAGTAATAAAAAGGGTGTTGTAGAGAAATAAGTTTACTTCTATTGTAGTGAAAACTAGTGTTCTGAAAACAACAAGTTATTTAGCTAGTAGTGTTGCATAGCAAAATGGGCATATCATGCTGAATGGCCTCATCCCTCTATCAGTTAGATTCTCCATGTATAGAATAGCAAAGAACCCACAATCAAACCTGCCAAAAATAAAAAATATAGTCACAAATACACATAAATTTGCTCACTGGAAGACAAAACATAGAAAGTTGTGGATGGACATATGAAAAAAAGGAAAATGGAAAGAGAACAATACGTGGTTGACTGCTGCGGGTACCCATTCGGGCTGGAACAATCAAACTTGTCAAAGTTAAGGTTCCATGGGTTTCGTTCTCTGACCAAAGTCTTGAAGTTGGCTATCTACAAAATTTGATATTGCAAAAAGATGGATTACACAGTTGTATCTTCTTTGATTGGTACCTCAACATCAATTTTTATACAGGGAAAAAATGAAAAAAGAGAAAGGAAAAAGGTGTAGCGTCCATACCAGATTGCGACATAGCTGCTCAGGATGCTGACATAATCAGGGTCATCACTCCTCGAGTCAAAAACCTTGAATTGTTTGCGCGTCAAGTTTGCAAGCACAACTACCCAATGTCCGTCCTTGACAATGGTGAAGAACAGCTGCAAAGTTAAGAAACAAAAATTAACTTCAGAAAAACAGAGCATGTTGCGCCAGGATAGCTTTGATGCAAGAACGAAAGTTTTTACTTGATTAGATTTCATCATGTTGTTTCTTTCACAGGCCCTCTCAAGATCTTTGCTGGAAGAACATGTCTGAGATGAACTTGGGTCCACGGCAAGCTTAGACTGATGCAAGAACAAAGTCTTGGTTAGAAAAAAATGGATGTTGCATGCAGAAACTCTATTGTGAAAAAATAAAAAATGGGTAGTTGACTCACGGCTGTATGCGGTGAGAACGCAAACTTCCTAGGTTTGCTTTTGCTATATGTGTGCTTGATGTTGAAGCTTTCAACATAAAGCGACATGACCTCATTGTTCAAATGTGGTCGCTTTTTAGCCCATTGCTGAAATGCTTGAAGGAAACATCAAACCCACCTATCCTAATGAATGGAGGTCTGCATGTTGCAAAAAAATAGTGGCTCGCTTAGTGGCAAACAAGATGGATGGAACGAACAATTTCTTAGCAGAAAAAGTGCTAAAACACACTTACAAGGGCTCGCCTTCGGGAGGGTCCTTTATGTGGTAATTTGTGCAACAGTACTGCTTGTATATGGCATCGTCGGAAGCATTAACTTTGACCTTCTTCATCCTCTTTAGCTTGGGTATGTTTTCTGGCGATTTTGCAGCTCTCTTGAGTGTGGGCTTCTTCACATCATGTTTGCCCCTGCTGCTCACTTCAATCATCACCTCCTCTCTTGTCTCAACTACTCCCGCTTCTGCCCCACAAATGAAAAAGAAAAAGAAAACATAAACAAGATGAGAAAAAATGGTTTGGAGCATGGAAGTGCTAAGTTTCTGTAAACAAACAAAACATGGGTTGAAGCACAAGTAGTTGGGGGAGATGAGTGGTATAACCTGTAGGACGTGTTGCTATAGGAGTCACATCGAAAATTGGCCCAGCTGAGGTAGCCAGAGATTCACCAAACAAAGGGCTCCTCGCACAGATCGATAAAAGGAGTCCAAATCTGAAACAGATGTTTTTGTAGGGGATGTACGAACTTGAGGAAATTCCTGAAATAGTAGATCATCATCACTCCCGGTTTCAAACAATCCAAAAGAAGGTCTGTCTTCAAGCGTGCCTGGCCTCCTCGTTAGATTCACATGTGCGAAGCTTAGGCTGCGAGGGGACTTAAGTTCAGTGTCGTTTACCTTGCTGTCTGAATCTTCTACCCTGCCATTGCTCTGACATTGCCATTGCTTTGATCATTTTCAGTGTTGTCATCGCTCGTCCTAGGTGGGGCATCATTATTTTGACCTACTTCCGCTGCTGCATCACTATTCATTGCACCACTTGGTTGCTTGCGCTGTTGCGGAGATGGTACAGTGGCAGTGGCATCATCCATGCATGCAGTCCCGTGTGTGCCAGGATGAATGTTGGGCTGCTCCGGATGCTTGGGCTGTTGCGGAAAAGGTTCAGTTGCAGCCCCGTCAGACGTGCCTACAGTAGAAGTCCCCCCTGATACACTGAAAGTGATGCCTTCACCTTTGGCTCTCTGTTGATGGATGTTACACTCAGCTTTGTGTGCCTCAGACAACATTAGGCCCATCCGCTTGTAGTACATGCCCTGCAAGACCCTCCCAAATGAGCTGAACGCAACATTAAGTTCTATGGCATGGAGCTCTTTGTGCTTGTTATATATGACTTGCATGTGTGGGGGCAACTGCGATGCACGGAAACAATGCAATTAGATTGGTAGGGACAGTTGTTTATAACATGCCAGTGAAATGAAGATGCAAAATATGAAAAGGAAAAAGAAAAAAAATGAGTTGCAAGAAAAAAAAACCCACCTCTAACTCCTTGATTGTTGGCAATGCATGGAGCCACTCCTCCAAAGAGCCGCACACATCGTTACCACTCTCCATGTTAGCTGGAGGCGGCTCATGCACATGCTCTGTGCTGCCATTGGTACCCCTGTACCGGCATGAGGTGGGCTTTGAGAACCCGCATCTGCTCCCACATGTACATTTGCTTGCATGTGGGGGCTCTCCGGCACATCTGAAGTGTGTGTTGCGCCCCCAACAGCACCCCCTTGGTCGCTGATTTTCGGCAACTCCTCCGTGACATGTTCATTGGCGGTTCCTTGGTGATGCTGATCTATGTATGACATGAACTCAACTACTGCGTACGGTGTACTGGTCCTGAACTTCATTACAAAAACGAGAAAATAAATTAAGAATTGCAACAGACAAATGTCTTCTATATAAAAACAAAAAAGCGAAGTCTTTCAGTTTCAATCACTTACTGGACGCTCCCCAAACCCATCATCCAGGGTGTCCACTGCGACAACAACATAAAAGTCCATTTCATGAACAAAACAAGCTCTAGGAAGCGAGTAGTTGATGGTGTGATCAACTAAGCATCCTCTTGGCACATCAAGATGGTCGATGTAAATTATCTGCAAAATGAAAAAGACACAAAAAAGAAAAGAAAAACATCAGTGCCTCAAGAAAAGGTTTGTTGTTCTGAAAAAAGGAGTGGGACATTACTGGAATGAAGGGGGGTGTACCGGAAGCATTGGTAGACATCCACCAATGAGAAGTTTCACTTTACCCTCATTCCTCTTATCCTAGTATTTTTTAACTTCTCTCATCACATCACACATGATATGCTCATCCCACTCGAACTCATGGACCACACTCATATCTCGTAGGGTGTAAAGATAATATAGGGGGACCATGTTTCGTGTCCCAGGAGCTAGGACCAAAGCCAGACACAGTAATACCCATGACCTCTCGATGGTGTCCTCCTCCTCCTCCTCATCTGCTTTTGATAAAACAGTAACTATGGTGGCTATTGGAGCCCTATCCCCGCCCAGATAAACTTCACGGAAATCAGCTTTGCCCCTCTTCTCGAACTCTACCAGTCTGCTACCAGATGGGACATTTAATATCTTCTTAACCATGTCTTTTGAAAAGTGGATCTCCTTGTGGTCATTAGTCCTGCAATTCAAAAAAAAATCAGTAGATGTTGAGAGAATAAAGAAAACAAAAGGTGTTATGCAACATAAAAGAAGTTCAAAAAAGCAAAGATTACATACTTCAGCACACGATTCTTAGGGTCAATGCTCATAACAATGAAATCAAGAAGCTCTTCAGGAGGAGGGACCAAAGGAGATATAAACAACAAATCCCCTAAGCTGGACTTGCCTATTACATCTCTCCTTTTCCCTTTGATGGCATTGTCTATTTCACGCAGCCACTTTGCCGACCAACGAGTTTGGAAGATAGGGATGCTACGAAACAAGAGAAAAAAAATGAAAACATGGAAACTATCAGCAATGCATATCTACTTATCAGAGAATGAAAAGTATTGAAGCAAAAGTTGAAGATTCCTGTAGTTTCAGAAACATAATTAAGCTATGGACATAACCTACTAACTAGTTTCAGATAGGTGAGTTTCTCTGAAATATCTTTGTGCTTCACAAACCCCCCCGGTTGTGTTTCCTGAAACTACTACGACCCGATCAAATAAGGGCAGTTGCATGAGTTCCTGAATCTGAAAAACCGAACTGTGTATCTCTGAGACTCATGAAGATCCTATGTATCAGAAGCATGGATATTTGATTCATGTGTGTGGCAGCTAATATTAATGTTGTTCCATGTCTGTGAGTCAACCCAAGGCACAACCCTACACCCCTGTCTCCTTGTATCTCTGCAACATGATCTCCTCTGTTACTTGTTGTTTATCAACACAAGAAACACATAGTTATTTGCTGTCTCTGGTTTCATTCTTGAATGTGTATGCTTGTGTGAGAAAATGTCACAATCAGTGAAAATTCACCAAAGGATAGCATGAAAATTCACCGAAGGATAGCATAAAAATTCACTAAATACATAAAAAAAATCACCGGTTTCAGAAACTTGTGGATGGGCACTTGGAAAAAACAAGAATGGGAAGAGATGCAATAACATTAGCTAATCCAACTAGTTTTCATAAGCAATAGCATTCCTATAGCATAACCTACACACATAGCTAGATAAAAATGCTACAAACATAACCTACAAACAAGTTTCAAACATGTAAATCTAAAAAATACAAGATGATACCATGAGCTACAGAAGCTTTGAGGTAAAAAAATAAAAGAAAATACATTCAGTACTGCATCACTACAGATATTTCTCTCTGAACATCAAGTCTGCACCACTAATTCCTACAGCACTAATCCATCACTAATTCCTACAGAAACTTCTCTCTGAACATCAAATTGGCTACAGAAACTTCTCTCTGAACATCAAAATAATGTATCACTAAAATTCAAGACAAAAAGCTACAGAAAACTTTGAGCTGCAAAAATTCAGAGATTACCTACTAGCCAATTTGAGCTACAATAACCTAGAACATCAAAGGACAGGTGTAAAAAACTAAAACACAGGAAAGGGATAGCATACACGGAGCACCTGTAGCCAATTTGAGCTACAAAAATCCCTGCATCACATCACTATAACGAGCCAATTTTAGCTACAAAGGAATCAGAAGTTTCTGCAACAATAGATCTGAGACATTCCAATCCCCTGCTACAACTACACATCTACATCACAACACCTACACATCAACGCATCCCATCGGTGGCACCGACAAGGGCGTCACCCTACAATGGAGCACCGCTACGATGAGGCGTGTAGCCGCCGAGGAGGAGCCGCCAAGCAGGGGAGAACCACCTCAGGGCCGACCAGAAATGGGGAAAGGATCACACAACCGTACCTTCTTGTGTCGCCGCCGGCCACCACCAATCCCGAAGCCGTCGTCGTCGCCACCACGTCGGATGTGCCCCATCACCAACACCGTGCGCCGTCGCCTCCCCCGTCGCCCTCCCAGATACCACCATCGTCGCCCTCCCAGACACAATGGAGTCACGGGAGCACTGCAAGAGCATTATGCAGCTGCATAAATGAGTGCTGAAACAGCCGCCCAATTTCAGAAACGTCCGTTCGTGATGCGGAAGCGAGGGACGCTCTCGTCCGTCTGATCAACACACGATCCAACAGACACGGAGCCAGCAGATGCGCGAGCGTTATCAGTCGGTTGAAGGTGAGCTTTTGCCATTTTTCAAACTTACTAGGAGGAGCATCTACGATGGAAGATGTATACATACTACCTTTTGCACCACCTCTCCAATAGATGATGTTGATGTGGAAAAAAATTAACATCTCTGTTTTCCGAAGATATAAACTACAACACCTCGAGGTGCAAATTTGCATCTCCACCATATGGAGATGTAAAAACGCAACTGCCCACCAACTGCCCAACTGTCCATTTGTCTTCCACGCGACCAGCCGCCGTCTGACTCCCGCCCGCCAGCCTCCCGCCCACCACCCGCCGATGTCGATGACCCCGTCACTTTCTCTGACTCCACCGCCGGTGCCCTGACCCACCTCGCCGCCGCCGCCGCCTCCGCACCAACTTTCCCCAATGCGGCCGCCTCCACCTCGATGCCGCCGCCCTGGATTTGCCCCACCCCGGCCGGTCGTTGTTGACATGGAGGCTACGAAGAAGCAGCAGGCCGACAAGCCACACAGTGGAGGCATGAAGCGGCCGGCGGCACGGGGCCGCAGCCCGATGGGGTACCAACCTCGGCCGGCCAAAATCACGAAGTTGTACGCGGCTACGGCGGGCGATTTGCAGACGTCGCTGACCTTGGCGTCCTCCTCCAGCCACAGAGCTCCTCATGCACCTCCTCCTCTGTCGTTGCCGTCCTTGGCGTCCTCCTCCGGCCACAGAGCTCCTCATCCACCTCCTCCTCCACCACCGCCGGCCAGGGAGGAAGATGTGTCCACGCCGACGGCAACCACATCCAACGTGTTCGATGATATGTCACCAAGGTAAAAAAAATCTTTGTGCACTTCTTTGTTGTTTCAATTATTGATTCCAATAGAACATGAAGTTGATTGCGTGTACAACCATTCCAGTCTATATGATGACACTTTCATGCGCGGGACAAATGTGACAAATGATGATTATTCACATGATTATGCATCACAAGAATGTGAAACTCCACAAGATGGTGATGACAATCTCGACATGAATGATGAGGGCTTCGTTACGGAGGGAAGAACCGCAAACTATACCAGGACCGAAGATGTGTTGGTTCGCATCGCATGGAAGAAAGTCTCTCAAGATGCAACCGTTGGGACGGACCAATCCACCAACACTTATTGGCAACGCATCAAGGAGTACTTCGATGCACGCAACACTAGTGACCACTAACACTCAAGTGACTCCCTTCGTCAACGTTGGGACACCATCAACAACGAATGTCAAAAGTGGGCGGGTTGCTTGGCAAGTGTTGATCGCATGAACCCGAGTGGTTGTGGTGATAGTGACTTGGTAATAATCATTTGTTCTTGTGTGCTTTCTCTACTTTCCGCAATTGTTGAAATGTTGACTAGTTTGACAATGACATGTTGGTTGTTGTTTTGTAGAAAATGATTGCGCTAGGATATTTCAAGATAGGAATAACAAAGGAGAGAAGAGGAAGACGAAAGGAAGAGCTTTCACTTTTCATCATTGCTACAAAGAGCTCAAGGATGAGGAGAAGTGGAAACCTAGAGAATTTTTTGATGCTTCGAAGAAGAAAAGTGTTTTGGTGGAGGATGAAGAAGATGTCCTCGGTGTTGAGAGAAGGAGCCCAACCCCTCTCTCGGCAACTAAATCATATAGGCTTGGTGGAACTAAGAAAGTGAAGGTAACCAGGGCCGGAGACAATGATAAGGAAGGATTTGATGACATCGTCATGGCAAGGAAAGAGTATGCATAGGAAGAAAAATGTTGAAGCTCAAAGAAATGGAGGAGAGGAGTGAAGCCGAGCGACGGAGGGCGGAGGCCGAGGAGAAGAGGGCGGCTGCCAAGGAGAGAAAGGTTGAGGTTGAGGTGAGAAAGGCGGTGTCGAGGAGATGAAGATGGTCAAGGAGAAGGCACTCAAATTTATGTTCATGGACACATCTACTCTTGATGCCAAGGCAAAGGCGTATGTCGAACTTTGTCGCGATGAAATGCTCATGAAGAAGAAAATGCTCATGAGAAGCATGATGGGAGGAGGAATGGGAGGTGGAAAGGGGGGGTACATGAACATGATGGGTGGTGACATGAATGGTGCATTTGGTGGAAACATGGGACGTGGCTTTGGTGGCAACATGGATGGTGGCTTTGGTGGCATGGGAGGTGGCTTCGGTGGCAAAATGAGCTCAATGGGAGGTGGCTTTGGCGGCAACATGATGAGTGGCATGGGAGGTGGCTTTGGTGGCAACATGATGAGTGGCATGGGAGGTGGCTTTGGCGGCAACAAGATGAGTGGCATGGGAGGTGGCTTTGGCGGGAACATGATGAGTGGCATGGGAGGTGGCTTCGGTGGCAACATGAGTGTTGGAAATATGCCCTAGAAGCAATAATATTGTATTATTATATTTCCATTATTCATAATTAAGAGTTTATATTTCATGCTATAACTACTATGATCCTGGAATATGCGATTCAGTGGAAAACTCATATGCAGGTGTAGAATGATAAATGGTAAACAAAAGGTTCTCGGGCCTTCATCTAAGATTGGCTCAAGTGTTGTTGGTGATCACATTTTTCGGATCTTAGGATATCGTTAAGCATAACAATAGTCCTAAAACAAACATTGACGGTATGGCGTTAGAAGAATGATCATATTGAATCGACCCAAACTTGTATGTTATACTTTGTGATTATATCGTGTGAAATCATTTATTATAACGCAGAGTGTTAGCATGTGTTTTAGTTCCTTAGACCATGAGAGTGTCTCGGTTACTTCCTACCAGAAGGTGGGCTTTGGGGTTGCTCAAACGTCACCTGTAACAAGATGATCACAATGAAAACTTTCATGCTCACCAGAAAGTTTGACAAGTGACCGAACAACTCGAGAGTGGGATTTGCCCCTCTGACAATGGAGAGATATTCTTAGGGCCCTCTCAGTGTGACAACATCCATCATCGTCTGACCAAACATAGGTGACTACGTCATGGGGATGCCGGAACACGTTAACGAGAAACAAGAACAAAACCAGTTACGGGAGCAAGGTATAGTGGGCATGGTGATGACTTGGGAGGATACCGACGCAAACCGGGTTTTGTAAAGTATCACAAAGCAAAGGGAACATCGATAACATAAGGTTCACTCAAATATCATTCGTGTAATCATAGGGACCGATATGGATGTCCACGGTTCCGCTATCGGTCATTGAACGAAGGAGTTTTGTTCATGTCTATGATCTATCGAACCTACGGGGTCACAAGCTTAAGGGAATCACGTGCTGAGTATTAGTAGCACGGGAGTAATGACAATATATTTTTGGAATTGTTTCATTAATATCCGGAATAGTTCCGAGAGGCTCTGGAAGTGTTTCGGGGTCACTGGAAGGGTTTCGTTGAATATCGGGTAATACCGAGTATTACCGATTAATATATATATATATATATATATATATATATAGGTGGAAAATGTTTCCGGGGATATTAAATTATATATATAATGCTCTAAAAAATGTTTAGTACATTTTATATTTAATTTAAATACCAACGGGCCTAAAAATGCCAAGAGGCGGAAGGCAAATTTGGCCACAAGGCCCAAGTAGGAAGTGGCGCCCCCTTGCCATATAGGGGGCGGGGGGGAATTGGACTAGGGGAGGATTCCTACTCCTCCCCTTGGCTGGCGCCCAAATGAGGGACTTTCCCTCCTTGGTGGCTGCCCTCTCCTCCCCTCCTAACCTATATATACTAGAGGATTTCTCCCAATTGGAA
Organism: Triticum aestivum; assembly: GCF_018294505.1. NCBI lineage: Eukaryota > Viridiplantae > Streptophyta > Magnoliopsida > Poales > Poaceae > Triticum > Triticum aestivum. The sequence goes on from NC_057813.1 coordinate 335,716,915, forward strand.
CATAAGTTTTGGAGCCGCCTCTAGTTGATCTAGTGCAAGTTCTAGTTGGTCCTAGTTGAATAATTAGAGCAAGCCCTAGCCACCTCTAATCCTCATAATTAGAAGCCTGGTCTGATTCTAAACTCCTCCCTCTAATTCTCCGGTGACGAGTAGCTCTGGACGGAGAAGTGCTGCCGGATCGTGAAGACCGTATGCTTGCAACCAAGTAGAGAGGGCGTGCTTTCGGTTTCTGTTCGAGGGATCGTTTGAGGGTGCTTCGCGAGATGGCCATCGGTGTTCGAGGGACTCCAAGTATGATCTACACTCACTCGTCTACCTCAGTTGCACTCCCGGAGTCGGTAACGATCGTTGATCACAACCCATTATGCATCTTCATATTGTTCCTGGGTGATCATAGGGTGATTTTTTTGTTTTCTACTGCGCTTCCAAACAACGAGCAGCATGGGAGGTGGCAATGAAGGTGCTTCTGGAGGAGTTCGCAACAACGAGACTTCAACGCAAGAAAATGTCAACAAAGAAGCCATTGACGATGATCATACCACCATCCACAGTGGCACTAGAGACAACGGAGAGGACGCAAATTGAGTGATGTCTATGTGCATTTTCATTTGTTGGACCAACAACTTCTTTTGAGACAACTGACCTGTACTTGTAGGATTTAAAACTATGGTTGATGATGCACTTCTGTTGCTAGGATTATGAAAATTCAATGTGCAAATGCGGTTGTGCAGTGGTTGAACAACAACCGCGAGGCTGGCGACCGATTTTACATCTCTAGTTTGCATCTTCTGTTGGAGTAGCTATTTTACATCTCCGTTTTGCATCATCTATTGTAGTTGGCACTTTTTTGGTGATGTAAATTTTTACATCTCCTGTTTTACATCTCCAAATTTGCATCTTCTATTGGAGATGATATAAGCATTGGAAGAAAAATATAGGAAAATGTTCTGCTCCGACCGGCTAGAAACTCGGCCGGCCGCCGCACACTCGCTCGCAGAACGGCCAGATCACGTGTCCTATCGTTGTCCACGCGCCGCTCCGCCCTGGGTTTGTTTGGTTCCTCGCATCGATTTTGCCTGCATTGCGTACATGTGTTAGTTATGTCTGATTGAGAAAAAATAGGCAAAAAACCATCATCACATTGTTGGTTGCCTTCATTGGCTAGCCTGATGCAACTACATTGCGTTTGGTTGCATACATGCAGCGAGGTCTGCTTACTTTGTAGCCTATGTGGTGAACTTACCAACTATAGCTTACACATGATCACAACAATAAAATAACACTACAATCACGATAAACTGGACGATGATGATGAAGTTCTTCAGCCAAAACGGTTGATCTGACTTGCTCACTTCGACACTGCTTGCCTGCTTGAGCACGGCTGATGTGGAGCATCCTACGTGAAGTAAATATGCACTAGAGGCAATAATTGTTGGGGAACGTAGTAATTTCAAAAAATTTCCTATGCACACGCAAGATCATGGTGATGGCATAGCAACAAGAGGGGAGAGTATTGTCCACGTACCCTCGTAGACCGTAAGCGGAAGCGTTATGACAACGCGGTTGATGTAGTCGTACGTCTTCACGATCCGACCGATCCAAGTACCGAACGTACGGCACCTCCGAGTTCAGCACACATTCAGCTCGATGACGATCCCCGGGCTCCGTTCTAGCAAAGCTTTGGGGATGAGTTCCGTCAGCACGACGGCGTGGTGACGATGATGATGTTCTACCGGCACAGGGCTTCGTCTAAACTCCACGACGATATGACCGAGGTGGAATATGATGGAGGGGGGCACCGCACACGGCTAAGGAACGATCCTTAGATCAACTTGTGTGTCATGGGGTGCCCCCCTGCCCCCGTATATAAAGGAGCAAGGGGGAGGGGGCGGCCGGCCAAGGGAGGGCGCGCCAGGGAGGAGTCCTACTCCCACCGGGAGTAGGACTCCCTCCTTTCCTAGTCCAACTAGGAGAGGGGAAGGAAGGGAAGGAGAAGGAGAAGGAAGGAGAGGGAGGAAAAGGAGGAAAGGGGGGCCGACCCCCTAGTCCAATTCGGTTTGGGCTAGGGGGGCCGCGCGCCCTGCCTCCTCTCTTCCACCACTTGGCCCATGAGGCCCATTGCTTCTTCCTCGTATTCCCGTAACTCCGGTACCCCCGAAAATACCCGAATCACTCGGAACCTTTCCGAACTCCGAATATAGTCGTCCAATATATCAATCTTTATGTCTCGACCATTTCGAGACTCCTCGTCATGTCCCCGAACTCATCCGGGACTCCGAACTCCTTCGGTACATCAAAACTCATAAACTCATAATATAACTGTCATCGAAACCTTAAGCGTGCGGACCCTATGGGTTCGAGAACAATGTAGACATGACCTAGAACTATTCTTGGTCAATAACCAATAGCGGGACCTGGATGCTCATATTGGCTCCTACATATTCTACGAAGATCTTTATCGGTCAAACCGCATAACAACATACGTTGTTCCCTTTGTCATCGGTATGTTACTTGCCCGAGATTCGATCGTCGGTATCCAATACCTAGTTCAATCTTGTTACCGACAAGTCTCTTTACTCGTTACATAATGCATCATCCCGCAACTAACTCATTAGTCACATTGCTTGCAAGGCTTATAGTGATGTGCATTACCGAGAGGGCCCAGAGATACCTCTCCGACAATCGGAGTGACAAAACCTAATCTCGAAATACGCCAACCCAACATGTACCTTTGGAGACACCTGTAGTACTCCTTTATAATCACCCAGTTACATTGTGACGTTTGGTAGCACCCAAAGTGTTCCTCGGTAAACGGGAGTTGCATAATCTCATAGTTACAGGAACATGTATAAGTCATGAAGAAAACAATAGCAACATACTAAACGATCAAGTGCTAGGCTAACAGAATGGGTCATGTCAATCACATCATTCTCCTAATGATGTGATCCCATTAATCAAATGACAACACATGTCTATGGTTAGGAAACATAACCATATTTGATTAATGAGCTAGTCAAGTAGAGGCATACTAGTGACTATATGTTTGTCTATGTATTCACACATGTATCATGTTTCCGGTTAATACAATTCTAGCATGAATAATAAACATTTATCATGAAATAAGGAAATAAATAATAACTTTATTATTGCCTCTAGGGCATATTTCCTTTAGTCTCCCACTTGCACTAGAGTCAATAATCTAGTTCACATCGCCATGTGATTTAACACCAATATTCACATCTGCATGTGATTAATACCCATAGTTCACATCATCATGTGATCAACACCCAAAGGGTTTACTAGAGTCAATAATCTAGTTCACATCGCTATGTGATTAACACCCAAAGAGTACTAAGGTATGATCATGTTTTTCTTGTGAGAGAAGTTTAGTCAACGGATCTGTCATATTCAAAGCCGTATGTATTTTGCAAAATATTCTATGTCCACAATGCTCTACATGGAGCCACTCTAGCTAATTGCTCCCACTTTCAATATGTATTCAGATTGAGACTTAGAGTCATCTGAATTGGTGTAAAAGCTTGCACCGATGTAACTCTTTACGATGGGCTCTTTTATCACCTCCATAATCGAGAAATATTTCCTTAGTCCTCACTAAGGATATTCTTGACCGCTGTCTAGTGATCTACTCTTAGATCAAAATTGTATTCCTTTGCCAAACTCAGAGCAAGGTATACAATAGGTCTAGTACACAACATAGCATACTTTATAAAACCTACGACTGAGGCATAGGGAATGACTGTTCATTATTTTCTATTTTCTGCCATGGTCGGGTTTTTAGTCTTACTCAACTTCATACCTTTGCATCACAGGCAAGAACTCCTTCTTTGACTGTTCCATTTTGAACTATTTCAAAAATTTATCAAGGTATGTACTCATTGAAAAATCTTATCAAGCGTCTTGATCTATCTATATAGATCTTGATGCTTAATGTGTAAGCAGCTTCACCGAGGTCTTGCTTTGAAAAACTCTTATTCAAGTATCCTTTCATGCTATCCAGAATTTCCATATCATTTCCAATTAACAATATGTCATCCACATATAATATTAGAAATGCTACAGAGCTCCCACTCACTTTCTTGTAAATACAGGCTTCTTCAAAAGTCTGTATAAAACCATATGCTTTGATCAACTCATCAAAGCATATATTCCAACTCCGAGATGCTTGCACCATTCCATAGATGGATTGCTGGAGCTTGCACAATTTGTTAGCACCTTTAGGATTGAAAAAACCTTCTGGTTGCATCATTTTCAACTCTTCTTTAAGAAAACCATTAAGGAATGCAGTTTTGATATCCATTTGCCAGATTTCATAAAATATGGCAATTGCTAACATGATTCAGACAGACTTAAGCATCGATGCGAGTGAGAAAATCTAATCGTATTCAACATCTTGAACTTGTCAAAAACCTTTTGCAATAAGTCGAGCTTAGTAGATAGTAACACTACTATCAGTGTCCGTCTTCCTCTTGAAGATCCATTTATCTAACATGGCTTGCTGATCATCGAGCAAGTCAATCAAAGTCCATACTTTGTTCTCATACATGGATCATATCTCAGATTTTATGGCCTCAAGCCATTTCGCGGAATCTGGGCTCATCATCGCTTCCTCATAGTTCGTAGGTTTATCATGGTCAAGTAACATGACTTCCAAAATAGGATTACCGTACCACTCTGGTGCGGATCTTATTCTGGTAGACCTACGAGGTTTTTGTAGTAACTTGATCTGAAGTTTCATGATCATCATCATTAGCTTCCTCGCTAATTGGTGTAGGAATCACTGGAACTGATTTCTGTGATTAACTACTTTCCAATTCAGGAGAAGGTACAAATTACCTCATCAAGCTCTTACTTTCCTCCCACTCACTTCTTTCGAGAGAAACTCCTTCTCTAGAAAGGATCCATTCTTAGCAACAAATGTTTTGCCTTTGGATCTGTGATAGAAGGAGTACCCAACAGTTTCCTTTGGGTATTCTATGAAGACGCACTTCTCCGATTTGGGTTCGAGCTTATCAGGTTGAAAACCTTTTTCATATAAGGATCGCAACTCCAAACTTTAAGAAACGACAGCTTAGGTTTACTGTTAAACCATAGTTCATACGGTGTCGTCTCAACGGATTTAGATGGTGCCCTATTAAACATGAATGCAGCTATCTCTAATGCATAACCCCAAAATGATAGTGGTAAACCGATAAGAGACATCATAGATCGCACCATATCCAATAAAGTGCGGTTATGACGTTCGGACACACACAAACGTTGTGGTGTTCCAGGTGGCGCGAGCTGTGAAACTATTCCACATTGTTTTAATTGAAGACCAAACTCGTAACTCAAATATTCGTCTCCGCGATCAGATCGCAGAGACTTTATTTTCTTGTTACGATGATTTTCCACTTCACTCTGAAATTCTTTGAACTTTTCAAATGTTTCAGACTTGTGCTTCATTAAGTAGATATACTCATATCTGCTCAAATCATCTTGTGAAGGTCAGAAAATAATGATACCCGCCACGAGCATCAACACTCATTGGACCGCATACATCGGTATGTATTATTTCCAATAAGTCACTAGCTCATTCCATTGTTTCGGAGAATGGAGTTTTAGTCATCTTGCCCAAAAGGCACGGTTCGCAAGCATCAAATGATTCATAACCAAGTGATTCCGAAAATCCATCTTTATGGAGTTTCTTCATGCGCTTTACACCGATATGACCCAAACGGCAGTGCCACAAATAAGTTGCACTATCATTATTAACTTTGCATCTTTTGGCATCAATATTATGAATATGTGTATCACTACGATCGAGATCCAACAAACTATTTTCATTGGGTGTATGACCATTGAAGGTTTTATTCATGTAAACAGAACAACAATTATTCCCTGACTTTAAATAAATAACCGTATTGCAATAAACATGATCAAATCATATTCATGCTCAACGCAAACGCTAAATAACATTTATTTAGGTTTGACACTTATCCCGAAAGTTTAGGGAGTGTGCGATGATGATCATATCAATCTTGGAACTACTTCCAACACTCATCGTCACTTCCCCTTCAACTAGTCTCTGTTTATTCTGTAACTCCTGTTTTGAGTTACTAATCTTAGTAACCAAACATGTATCAAATACTCAGGGGTTACTATAAACACTAGTAAGGTACACATCAATAATCTGTATATCAAATATACCCTTGTTTAGTTTGCCATCCTTCTTATCCACCAAATATTCAGGGTATTTCCGTTTCCAGTGACCATTTCCTTTGCAGTGTAAGCACTCAGTTTCAGGCTTTGGTTTAGCTTTGGGCTTCTTCGTGGGAGTGACAACTTGCTTGCCATTCTACTTGAAGTTCTCTTTCTTTCCCTTTGCCCTTTTCTTGAAACTAGTGGTCTTGTCAATCATCAACACTTGATGCTCTTTCTTGATTTCTACCTTCGTCGATTTCAACATCACAAAGAGCTCGGGAATCGTTTTCGTCATCCCTTGCATACTATAGTTCATCACGAAGTTCTAGTAACTTAGTGATGGTGACTAGAGAATTCTGTCAATCACTATCTTATCTGGAAGATTAACTCCCACTTGATTCAAGCGATTGAAGTACCCAGACAATCTGAGCACATGCTCACTAGTTGAGCGATTCTCCTCCATCTTTTAGCTATAGAAGTTGTTGGAGACTTCATATCTCTCAACTCGGGTATTTGCTGGAAATATTAACTTCAACTCCTGGAACATCACATATGGTCCATGACGTTCAAAACATCTCTGAAGTCCCGATTCTAAGCCATAAAGCATGGTGCACAAAACTATCAAGTAGTCATCATATTGAGCTAGCCAAACGTTCATAACGTCTGCATCTGCTCCTGCAATAGGTCTGTCACCTAGCGATGCATTAAGGACATAATTCTTCTGTGCAGCAATGAGGATAAACCTCAGATCACGGATCCAATCCGCATCATTGCTACTAACATCTTTCAACACAATTTTCTCTAGGAACATATCAAAATAAACATATGAAAGCAACAACGCAAGCTATTGATCTAGAACATAATTTGCAAAATACTACCAGGACTAAGTTCATGATAAATTTAAGTTCAATTAATCATATTACTTAAGAACTCCCACTTAGATAGACATCCCTCTAATCCTCTAAGTGATTACGTGATCCATATCAACTACACCATGTCCGTTCATCACGTGAGATGGAGTAGTTTCAACGGTGAACATCAATATGTTGATCATATCTACTATATGATTCACGCTCGACCTTTCGGTCTCCGTGTTCCGAGGCCATATCTGTATATGCTAGGCTCGTCAAGTTTAACCTGAGTATTCCGCGTGTGCAACTATTTTGCACCCGTTGTATTTGAACGTAGAGCCTATCACACCCGATCATCACATGGTGTCGCAGCACAAAGAACTTTCGCAACGGTGCATACTCAGGGAGAACACTTCTTGATAATTAGTGAGAGATCATCTTATAATGCTACCGTCAATCAAAGCAAGATAAGATGCATAAACGATAAACATCACATGCAATCAATATAAGTGATATGATATGGCCATCATCATCTTGTGCTTGTGATCTCCATCTCCGAAGCACCATCATGATCACCATCGTCACCGGCGCGACACCTTGATCTCCATCGTAGCATCGTTGTCGTTACGCCATCTATTGCTTCTACGACTATCGCTACCGCTTAGTGATAAAGTAAAGCAATTACAGGGCATTTGCATTTCATACAATAAAGCGACAATCATATGGCTCCTGCCAGTTGCTGATAACTTCGGTTACAAAACATGATCATCTCATACAATAAAATATAGCATCACGCCTTGACCATATCACATCACAACATGCCCTGCAAAAACAAGTTAGACGTCCTCTACTTTGTTGTTGCAAATTTTACGTGGCTGCTACGGGCTTAGCAAGAACCGTTCTTACCTACGCATCAAAACCACAATGATAGTTCGTCAAGTTAGTGCTGTTTTAACCTTCGCAAGGACCGGACATATCCACACTCGGTTCAACTAAAGTTGGAGAAACAGACACCCGCTAGTCACCTGTGTGCAAAGCACGGCGGTAAAACCAGTCTCGCGTAAGCGTACGCGTAATGTTGGTCTGGGCCGCTTCATCCAACAATACCGCTGAACCAAAGTATGACATGCTGGTAAGCAGTATGACTTGTATCGCCCACAACTCACTTGTGTTCTACTCGTGCATATGACATCTATGCATAAAACCAGGCTCGGATGCCACTGTTGGGGAACGTAGTAATTTCAAAAAATTTCTTACGCACACGCAAGATCATGGTGATGGCATAGCAACAAGAGGGGAGAGTATTGTCCATGTACCCTCGTAGACCGTAAGCGGAAGCGTTATGACAACGCGGTTGATGTAGTCGTACGTCTTCACGATCCGACCGATCCAAGTACCGAACGTACGGCACCTCCGAGTTCAGCACACGTTTAGCTCAATGACGATCCCCGGGCTCCGATCCAGCAAAGCTTCGGGGATGAGTTCCGTCAGCACGACGGCGTGGTGACGATGATGATGTTCTAGCGGCGCAGGGCTTCGCCTAAACTCTGCGACGATATGACCGAGGTGGAATATGGTGGAGGGGGGCACCGCACACGGCTAAGGAACGATCCGTAGATCAACTTGTGTGTCATGGGGTGCCCCCTGCCCCCGTATATAAAGGAGCAAGGGGGAGGGGGCGGCCGGCCAAGGGAGGGCGTGCCAGGGAGGAGTCCTACTCCCACTGGGAGTAGGACTCCCTCCTTTCCTAGTCCAACTAGGAGAGGGGAAGGAAGGGAAGGAGAAGGAGAAGGAAGGAGAGGAAGGAAAAGGAGGAAAGGGGGGCCGGCCCCCTAGTCCAATTCGGTTTGGGCTAGGGGGGCCGCGCGCCCTGCCTCCTCTCTTCCACCACTTGGCCCATGAGGCCCATTGCTTCTTCCTCGTATTCCCGTAACTCTCCGGTACCCCCGAAAATACCCGAATCACTCGGAACCTTTCCGAACTCCGAATATAGTCGTCCAATATATCGATCTTTACGTCTCGACCATTTCGAGACTCCTCGTCATGTCCCCGATCTCATCCGGGACTCCGAACTCCTTCGGTACATCAAAACTCATAAACTCATAATATAACTGTCATTGAAACCTTAAGCGTGCGGACCCTACGGGTTCGAGAACAATGTAGACATGACCTAGAACTATTCTTGGTCAATAACCAATAGCGGAACCTGGATGCTCATATTGGCTCCTACATATTCTACGAAGATCTTTATCGGTCAAACCGCATAACAACATACGTTGTTCCCTTTGTCATCGGTATGTTACTTACCCGAGATTCGATCGTCGGTATCCAATACCTATTTCAATCTCGTTACCGGCAAGTCTCTTTACTCGTTACATAATGCATCATCCCGCAACTAACTCATTAGTCACATTGCTTGCAAGGCTTATAGTGATGTGCATTACCGAGAGGGCCCAGAGATACCTCTCCGACAATCAGAGTGACAAAACCTAATCTCGAAATACGCCAACCCAACATGTACCTTTGGAGACACCTGTAGTACTCCTTTATAATCACCCAGTTACGTTGTGACGTTTGGTAGCACCCAAAGTGTTCCTCCGGTAAACGGGAGTTGCATAATCTCATAGTTACAGGAACATGTATAAGTCAGGAAGAAAGCAATAGCAACATACTAAACGATCAAGTGCTAGGCTAACGGAATGGGTCATGTCAATCACATCATTCTCCTAATGATGTGATCCCATTAATCAAATGACAACACATGTCTATGGTTAGGAAACATAACCATCTTTGATTAATGAGCTAGTCAAGTAGAGGCATACTAGTGACTATATGTTTGTCTATGTATTCACACATGTATGATGTTTCTGGTTAATACAATTCTAGCATGAATAATAAACATTTATCATGAAATAAGGAAATAAATAATAACTTTATTATTGCCTGTAGGGCATATTTCCTTCAATAATAATGTTGTATATTTCCTTATATCATGATAAATGTTTATTATTCATGCTAGGATTGTATTAACTGGAAACTTGATACATGTGTGGATACATAGACAAAACACCGTGTCCCTAGTAAGCCTCTACTAGACTAGCTCGTTAATCAAAGATGGTTAAGTTTCCTAACCATAGACATGTGTTGTCATTTGATGAATGGGATCACATCATTAGGAGAATGATGTGATGGACAAGACCCATTCGTTAGCTTAGCATATTGATCATTCAGTTTTATTGCTATTGCTTTCTTCATGTCAAATACATATTCCTTCGACTATGAGATTATGCAATTCCCGGATACTGGAGGAATGCCTTGTGTGCTATCAAACGTCACAACGTAACTGGGTGATTATAAAGATGCTCTACAGGTATCTCCGAAGGTGTTTGTTGGGTTGGCATAGATCGAGATTAGGATTTGTCACTCCGAGTATCGGAGAGGTATCTCCGGGCCCTCTTGGTAATGCACATCATAAGAAGCCTTGCAAGCAAAGTGACTAATGAGTTAGTTACAGGATGATGTATTACAGAACGAGTAAAGAGACTTGCCAGTAATGAGATTGAATTAGGTATGAAGATACCGACGATCGAATCTCGGGCAAGTAACATACCGATGGACAAAGGGAATAACATATGTTGTCATAACGGTTCGACCGATAAAGATCTTCGTAGAATAAGTAGGAGCCAATATGAGCATCCAGGTTCCACTATTGGTTATTGACCAGAGAGGTGTTTCGGTCTTGTCTACATAGTTCTCGAACCCGTAGGGTCCGCACGCTTACCATTTGATGATGATTTTGAATTATATGAGTTGTGTGATTTGGTGACAGAATGTTGTTCGGAGTCCCGGCTGAGATTACAGACATGACGAGGAGTCTCAAAATGGTCGAGAGGTAAAGATTGATATGTCGGACGATAGTATTCGGACACTAGAAGTGTTCCGGAGGGTACCGGGTACATATCGGGTCACCGGAAGGGGTTCTGGGCACCCCCGGTAAAACATATGGACCTAATGGGCCAAGAGGGGAAATGCAGCAGCCAACAAGGGTTGCTGCGCCCCCCATATGGGCCGAACCAGAGGAGAAGGAAAGAGGGGAAGAGAGAAGGAAGGGGAGGGATTCGGCCTCCCCCTTCCTTCCCTCCTCCCTCCTCCTTCCTTCCCCCTCCGGAACTTATGGAAGGGGGGAGGCCGAATTGGGGAGGCATCCAACTAGGATTCCTCCTACTTGGGGTGCCCCCTTGCTGATTCCCTCCCTCTCCCACATATATATACATGGGGAGGGGGCGCCTAGAACACACAACAACATCTGCTAGCCATGTGCGGCGCCCCCTCCACAGATTACACCCTCGGTCATATTCTCGTGGTGCTTGGGGGAAGCCCTGCGTGGATCACTTCACCATCATCGTCACCACGCTGTCGTGCTGATGGAACTCATGTACTTACTCGAAACTTTGTTGGATCAATAGTTCGAGGGACGTCATCGAGCTGAACGTGTGCAGAACTCAAAGGTGCCGTACGTTCCGTACTTGATCGGTTGGAACGAGAAGAAGTTTGACTACATCAACCGCATTGTCAAACGCTTCCGCTTTCGGTCTACGAGGGTACGTAGACACACTCCCCCCCTCTCGTTGCTATGCATATCCTAGATAGATCTTGCGTGAGCGTAGGAAGTTTTTTGAAATTGCATGCTACGTTTCCCAACAGTGGCATCTGAGCCAGGTCTATGTGTAGATGATATGCACGAGTAGAACACAAACAAGTTGTGGGCGGTGATGTTCATACTGCTTACCACCAACGTCTTATTTTGATTCGACGACATTGTGGGATGAAGCGGCCCAGACCAAACTTACATGTCCACATACATGAGACCGGTTCCACTGACAGATATGCAACTAGTTTTGCATAAAGGTGGCTGGCGGGTGTATGTTTCTCCTACTTTAGTTGAATCGAATGACTACGGCCGGTCCTTGAAGAAGGTTAAAACAGAAAACTTGATAATTCACCGTTGTGGTTTTTGCCGTAGGTAAGAATGGTTCTTGCTAGAAGCCCGTAGCAGCCACTTAAAACTTGCAACAACAAAGTAGAGGACGTCTAACTTGTTTTTGCAGGGCATCTTGTGATGTGATATGGTCAAGACATGATGTGATATACATTATTGTATGAGATGATCATGTTTTGTAAAAGTTATCGGCAACCGGTAGGAGCCTTATGGTTGTCTCTTTATTGTATGAAATGCAAACGCCATGTAATTGTTTTACCTTAACACTACGCGTTACCGATAGTTGTAGAAGCAATAGTTGGCGAGACGACTGAGGGAGTCCTGGATTAAGGGGTCCTCGGATAGCCGGACTATATACTTTAGCCGGACTGTTGGGCTATAAAGATACAAGATTGAAGACTTCGTCCCGTGTCTGGATGGGACTCTCCTTTGCATGGAAGGCAAGCTTGGATATTCGGATATGTAGATTTCCTTCTTTGTAACCGACTCTGTGTAACCCTAGCCCCCTCCGGTGTCTATATAAACCGGAGAGTTTAGTCCGTAGGGCAACAACAATCCTAATCATAGGCTAGCTTCTAGGGTTTAGCCTCTACGATCTCGTGGTAGATCAACTCTTGTAATACTCATATCATCAAGATCAATCAAGCAGGAAGTGGGGTATTACCTCCATCGAGAGGGCCCGAACCTGGGTAAAACATCGTGTCCCCTGCCTCCTATTACCATTAGCCTTAGACGCACAGTTCGGGACCCCCTACCCGAGATCCGCTGGTTTTGACACCGACATTGTTGCTTTCACTAAGGGTTCCACTGTGCCGCCCCGATAGGGTTTGACGGCTCGCCTCGTTGTCAAGGACAACATCACCTCCGGAGGATCCCTGACTGTAGGCCAAACTCTCCGGCTGGGCGGTTTCGTCATGACCGCCCGTTCGGTAGCCGCGCCGACGATGACTTCTTAGGTCATCAAAAACAACCTCCGCGTCAGCCCGGAATTCACCAAGCAGATGGATCCATTGGAGCTCTCCTCCCTAAACGAGCTATTGGATCGCATCACCGCCCTGGGAGTTGTTATGGATTATGATCGGATCGGGCTTAAACCCGACCTAAGGGAGATTAACTCTTCGCCGATCACCCATCAGATAGCGGTGGTGGAGGAACAAAACGACAATTCTTCCTCTATTTTGAGGACGAACTATGTCCGGATTCCCGAGCTCTCTGAGCCGGATACCCGTCTACGGGAGGACATGGCCCGGGCTCCAAACTTAGAATCGGGCAACGGGCCACAAATATTGGGCAACATCCTGGAGCCCGAGCTGCCAAGCTCTGGAGCTCCTTCGCCCCTGGGTTCCAGATTGGGTCAGGATGTGGACTTAATTCCACCCACCCACCCAGACACAAGTGATCTTTCCCACATCAGACAAGAGCCCCAAGAGACAGTACACCACTTCTGGGCCAGATTCCTCCTTGTAATGAGCAAGGTTAAGGACTGTCACGAGGAAGACGCAATCTCATTATTTTGCAAAAATTGCACGGACAAGGGAATTCTCAATGCCATAAGTCGCCGTGACATAGCACACTTTGCCGACTTGGCTGCCATAGTACAGAAGTACTGCGCGATGGAAAGCGCCTGGAAGACCCAAACAAAATTTTGGGATCCTCCGGCCCTAACTAAACCCCTCGTCCGAACTAAAAGGGTGCTCTCTCGCAAGTCACCCAACCCAATTACAAAGAAGCCAAAGCCCACTACAGGGCGTAGAACCGTACTGGAGGTATGGCTCAATAGGCCATGCAAAATTCACAGCACACCGGACACCATACCAACACACAGCCTTAGAGCATGTCGGATACTCCGGCAGGTGGCCAAGAGCGGCGAGGACCTTCTCATCAACAATACCGCAGAGCACCATCCCGCAGAAAATAACAATACAGTACTGACCGTCTTCGAGACTTTCGCCTCAAACAACAGGCGCAAGCGAGCGCTCCGCAGCCTCGCCGAAGTCAGCCACGTCGCAATAGTAAACTCGCGGAACGATACGGCCATAACCTTCAACGTCAGCGACGAACCTCAATTTCGAATAGTCCGAGCACCAGCCGCTTTGGTCCTTAGTCCAATTGTCGATGGATTTCAGCTTACTAAAGTGCTCATGGATGGCGGCAGCGGATTAAACCTCATCTATGAGGAAACTCTCAACAAAATGGAAATGGATAAGAGCCGCATTGAGCAAAGCAGCACGACCTTCAAAGGAATCATCCCTAGCCGGGGGGCACGATGCGCAGGAAAAATCACACTGGATGTGGTATTCGGCACCCCGGAGAATTACAGGTCCGAAGAAATCACATTCCAAGTGGCCCCGTTTAGCAGTGGATACCACGCCCTTTTGGGGCGAGACGCATTCACAGGCTTCCAAGCTATACCCCATTACTGGTACATGAAGCTCAAGATGCCGGGGCCCAGTGGAATCATCACTCTAGCCAGTGATCCGGACATAGCACTCCGTGCCGAAAATAAAACTGCCGCACTAGCCCTGGAGGCATTATCCGAAGCCCTCACGAACGAAGAGTTAACTGCGCTGCGCTCTGCAATAGACAAGGACGACGTGATACTCGACAAACGACCCAAGTCCACCTCTTTTAGACCAGCAGACGAAATAGTCAAATTCCAGGTCCACTCAATGGACCCCACAAAAATAGCATCAATTGGGGTACAGCTGAACCTCACAATGGACGCCGCACTACGGGAGTTCTTGCGCGAGAATTGGGACACTTTCGCCGGACATCCTTCAGACATGCCAGGTATCCCACGCAGGCTGGCTGAACATAGCCTAAACATATTAAAGGGATACAAGCCGATCAAGCAGACTCTTTGGCGCTTTTCAGAACCCAAGCGACAAGCCATGGGAGAAGAGGTAGCCAAGCTACTCGAAGCCGGATTCATCAGAGAAATAAAACATCCGGACTGGCTAGCAAACCTGGTGATGGTACCAAAGAAGGACAAATCCTGGCGCCTATGTGTCGATTTCAAAGACCTTAATAAGGCTTGCCCTAAGGATCCCTTCCCCCTCCCCCGCATCGATCAAATTATCAACGCTACCGCAGGACACGATTCATTGTGTTTCCTCGATGCATACTCCGGATACCACCAAATCAAGATGGCGGAGTCCGATCAAGCCGCAACATCATTTATCACCCCATACGGTCCCTTCTGTTTTAACACCATGCCTTTCGGGCTCAAAAACGCCGGTGCAACCTATCAATGCATGATTCAGACATGCCTGGAAACACAAATTGGCAAAACAGTGGAGGCTTACGTAGACGATGTGGTTATCAAAACCAGACACATCGAAACATTAATAGACGACTTGAGGCTTACGTTCGACAATCTCCGAACATATGACATCAAGCTCAACCCAGAAAAATGCGTTTTCGGCGTTCCAGCCGGAAAACTCTTGGGCTTTATTGTTTCCAATAGAGGAATCGAAGCAAACCCGGCTAAAATCCGAGCTCTGTCACAGTTGGCTACCCCAACAGACCTCAAGCAAATCCAGAAACTAACTGGATGCGTGGCCGCCCTAAGCCGCTTTATCTCCCGATTAGGAGAAAAGGCGCTACCTCTTTATCGCCTTCTTCGACGCACCGAACACTTCGAGTGGACGGATGCGGCTACAGCTGGGCTGGAGGAAATAAAAGCCCTCTTGGCCACCAATCCAATTCTGGTAGCGCCAAATGTCGGCGAACCCATGCTGCTATACATAGCTGCAACACACCAGGTTGTAAGCGCAGTGCTCGTCGTCGAACGAGAGACAGATGGACATAAATTCCCATTACAAAAGCCGGTATACTATGTATCCACTGTCCTCACTCCATGCAAGTCACGGTACCCACATTATCAAAAGATAGCATACGCGGTCTTCATGGCATCCCGAAAACTACGACACTACTTTCAAGAGTGTTCAATCACGGTGGCCTCCGAAGTACCACTCAATGACATAATAAATAACTGCGATGCCACGGGCCGGATTGCAAAATGGGCTATCGAGCTCCTCCCGTTCGACATAACATACAAACCACGGCGGGCCATTAAGTCGCAAGTACTGGCGGACTTCGTCGCCGAATGGACGGAAGCCGAACTCCCTAAAGAATACGGCGTGTACTCCAATTGGATCATGCACTTTGATGGCTCTAAGATGCTAGCTGGTCTAGGGGCTGGCGTCGTCCTGACGTCCCCCACCGGAGATACAGTCCAATACGTACTCCAAATACTTTACACAGATTCCAACAATGCAACAGAGTAAGAGGCATTGTTGCACGGACTCCGGATGGCGGTCTCCATGGGCATTCAACGCCTAGAAATACATGGGGAGTCAAATCTCGCAATATCTCAAATAAATGGAGACTTTGATGCCAAGGACCCGAAATGGCGGCTTACCGTAATGCCATTCTCAAAATGTCAGCTCGATTCGAGGGGCTCGAATTCCACCATGTGGTTCGAGAAAACAACCAAGCAGCGGATATCCTTGCCCGCATCGGCGCTAAACGTGACCCTGTCCCACCAAATATTTTTTTGGAAAGTCTGTTCAAGCCATCTATGGTATGGGAAGGGGAGTCCGGCAATACTAGTCCGGATCCGCATACAACCCTAGATCCTGAACAATCTGACATAATCTGAGGCTCCACCACCGAAATCACACCTTCGGCCCACGTGATCATGGCGGTCATCGCCCCGTGGACGGAACCCTTCCTACCTTACTTAAATAGGCAGGAACACCCGAAGAACCAAAACAAGGCACGTTGCATTGTGCGGCGCTCCAAAGCCTACAAGGTCCACGAGGGAGAGCTTTATAACAAAAGCACAACCGGAGTGCTCCAAAGGTGCATCTCCGAAGAGGAAGGGCGGGAGCTCTTGGGTAAAATCCATGCCGGACTCGGCGACCACCATGACGCAGCTCGGGCGCTCGTAAGAAATGCCTTCCGTATAGGTTTCTATTGGCCGACAGCCCGAGCAGACGCACAAGACCTTGTCCAACACTGCATCGGTTGCTAGCTTTTTGCAAATCAAAGCCATATGCCGCCCACCGCCCTCCAAACAATCCCCATAACTTGGCCCTTTGCGGTCTGGGGGCTCGATATGGTTGGACCCCTTAAAGGAGGAAGCCATAAGAAGAAATATTTGTTGGTCATGGTCGATAAATTCACCAAATGGATAGAAGCCAAACCAGATAAAACGGCTGAATCCAGACCAGTGATAGAATTTATATCCGGGGTCGTACACCGCTATGGTGTCCCCCACAACATCATCACCGATAACGGCTCAAACTTTACAGCCGATGAGGTGAAAACCTAGTGCAGCAAAATGGGCATAAAACTTGATTACGCCTCTGTCTATCACCCCCAAACAAACGGTCAAGTCGAACGAGCGAACGGTCTTATTATGAGCGGCATTAAACCCAAACTAGTGCGATCCTTGAAGGAATCAGATACGCACTGGGTCGAGGAGCTTGACTCCGTATTATGGGGGCTGCGGACCACGCCAAATCGCACAACCGGATACGCACCATTTTTTATGGTGTATGGCGCTGAGGCAGTGCTACCCTACGATATCATCCATGATTCACCTAGAGTGCGCATGTACGAAGAGAGAGAAGCCGAGCTGGATCGGCAGGACAACTTAGATGCCCTGGAGGAGGAGCGTGACATCGCGAAGGCCCGTTCCGCATTCTATCAACAGCAGGCTCGAAGGTATCAAAGCAGAGAAGTGCGGGCCAAAACTTATAACATTGGCGAACTCGTTCTACGCCTACCAGAGAAGAAAAAGGACAAGCTCAAGCCCAAGTGGGAGGGCCCCTTCATCATTGACAAAGTTCTCACTGGAGGTGTGTACCGTCTGCGTGATGCATCAGACAATCGACTCGAGCCGAACCCATGGAACGCGGCCAGACTCCGAAGATTCTACGCCTAGTGCCGAACTCCGTGTTTGTCTCCTTACCTCCGTCTCCCTTTTTAAATTATATCCTCTCTCTCTCCCTTTTACATTTATAGCCTTAAAAGCTTCAAGTATGCTTTGACCGCACACTCTGGCCGCGCTATGCGCGCTCAATATACCTGGGGGCTTCTTACACAGAAGCTTAATTGTCTTCTGGGCTTTATGCCCACCACATATGCGTCACTTTTCCGTATGTGCCTTTTTTCACCACTATATGCATCGATATGACTTAAGTTTTGGCCAAGCTGGGTTGCCTGGCTCTTGTGTTTATGCCCTACGTTCCCGTTAATTCGGCTAGGGCATAAGGGGAGCACCTCTGCGATTGTTACTGCCGGGTCAGCCGGATGTGTACCTCAGACTGGGTGAAGCCGAAAGCTAGCGTTCTTAAGGGAATATTCGGTCGGTGAACAAAAGATGTATTTTACTTATTACAAAACATGCCCCCAGATGATTATATCCTGCGTAAATTTTCGCAGTTCGGACATGCACATCAATGCATGCACACCCAGGGAAAGGAACCCTTAACGGAACTATTCTCCCTGGAAGATGTTTCTTACTACCCATGTAATATAACATAACTAGTTGGGTACTTGTCTGTTCAAGCACTTATGACCCCTACGCCTGGTTTCCACGCGTGCCCCGGTTTTCACGTAACTGAGCGGGTATTCGGATACACTCCGGACTGTCGGGTCCAGAGGTTGAAGCGAAAAGGTCGGCCAAGACAAATGATTTACAATCCGGCTAGGGACAAAATGTGTCCTTCGAAGTACAAAGTCACTTAGACTGACTAAATTCTTCTTCTATACCATCCAACAGGCTGTCTAGCCTACAGTCCTGTTGGGAATACTTAGCGGCTAATGCTACCTGGTCATACACCAGATGTACAGGGATCTCCTTCCCATCTGACCCTACAGGTCCGACCTCGGCCATGTGGTTCGGGTCAGCCTTGGTGTATCACGTCTTCACCATGGCCCAGGCTTCCCTTGCTCCTTGTCGGCAGGCCGATATCTTCCATAATTAGAAGCGCTGCCGCGCTCCTTTGAGCATCTCCATAAGCTCCCCCACGCCTCCTGGCAGGGAGGCGGATGTCCACAAGGCTTGGGCAATGCCTCGCAACACCTGCCGAACTTGTTCGTGCAGTTGTGAGAGTCCCGACAGAAGATCGCCTGCAGATCCGGCATCTCCTCTTCGGGACGACCGGTCAGCATGCCTACAGAAATAATTCTGATTAGCATGATTCTTCGCCGAACTTTATAGTGGTTCGTCAGAGCACTTACTGAATATGCCACGTCGAAGCCTCTTATTATCCTTTATGGAGTCAGCAAGCTGGGCCCGAACAACCTTTAATTCGATTTCCAGTCGGACGTTCGCGTCCTGGAGAGTATTTTTCTCCTTTATAACCTTTGTAAGCACACGCTGGCCAGCCTTCAGCTGTCGCCGAACATGTTTCTCATCCTCTGGTACGATCTCTGGATTGCCTCCGGGATTGTCTACAGATTCTCTTGTTAGAATCGCATTCATGCCGAATACTTAACTGGTACATGCAATGACATCATTCTTGTTTAACGCAAATATTACCAGATGGGGCCTTCGTAGACTCCTCCATCACGGTGATTGCGGCCCGTAGTTGGGCCTTGCACTCCTCCAACTCTTTGGATAGCTGGGTATTCTTCTCTTTCAGAACCTATGCACACGAGGATCCTTAAATCAGTTGTGTCAACTGTTTCAAGTCTCAGGGGCTACTGATATACATACTTATCAAATTTTCTTACCCGTATATCCTTTACGTACTGGTCCGTGGCCCTGGCAAGGCCACCTTGAGCAGCCCGGATGTACGCGTCCCCTGAGTTGAAGGCATCGAACGCCTCTTCAGAGAAACTAGGGTCGCGTAAAGCGGCCCGTCGGCGCCTATGATTTATGGCGCTCTCCACTTCGGAGTTTGTAGCGGAAAATCTACCCGCATCCTCTGTAGGAGGATCGTCTGTGTTGACCTCCACCCCTGAGTCCGACCTAGGAGTCTGGCTAGTGGAAGTGTGACCGGTGGGCTCTCCGGATACAGTCTGGCGAGCGATTTTTCTGTCATAAGGCAGTGGACATTGTTATATTTTAACGATGACAAATTCGTGGCAGGTTTTTAAACATACCTTTGCAACGGTGTCTCGGTCCTGACCGCCTTCCTTTTAAGCCTACCCGACTTCGGTGCCCCTTGTTGGCGAGTCACTATGGGTTCAGCTTGGCGCCGCGATGGCCTCCCCTGTAAGACGCAATACATGTGCGGTGGGTGAAGTGAAAAGAGGGAATCCTTTTTGGAAGTTGGGACTCTGGCTTTACTTACCTGTGATGCAGGGAGTAGGCCAGGATAATCATCTATGATGGCCACCATCACACCACCGCGGCTCAACTGGTAAAATGTCCTGTCGACGAGCTCCACAAATGTGTCTGGATCTTCTTCGAGTCCGGGGTCGAGAGCCCGGTTAGGGTCCTCTGGCTGTGGAGATGGGCTGTGAACATCCTTCATAGCCCTTTGCAGTTCTTGCTATGAATTGACAAATTAAACATCTATGCTAAAAATGTGGGAAAGATTGGAATAAAAGATAGCGACTCACCCAGCTTGGGGGGTTGTACATGGAGAATCCATCCCATGGCTTGATATGGATGAACTCCTCCTCTTCTCCTCTGTACAAATCGGACAATATCTGGCTCGGAGATCCACGTTGACCAGTGACATGATAGTGCGCTTGAGTACAGGGTGTACATGAGGGGTATTTGGGGGAACTGGAGTAGGAATCGAGATTCCAAAGGTGGGGGAGGGGCGGGAGATTGGGGATGAAAAGGTAGCATGAATTTCGAACACGCGCCAATATGCTCTCGGTGCGCAAGCGCACAAAAACACAGGTGGCGCCCACATGTCAGCCTAAGAGTCCTTATTCTTTCTTTTTTGGAGAGACCAACCTTTTTTATGGATCTTTTGAGAGCCCAACCTGAGAGTCATAATTGACCTGTTTGGCATTGCGTTACTACTCGGCCCATATTCAACGACACCTCACTGGCCCAAACAATTGTACATCATCGAAAAGACACTGAGCTCAAATTATAACTTGAAAAAAGGAGATATACTCTGAACACTGGAGAATGGTGATGCCCTTATTTAGCCCACCAGCAGTTCGAGACAACAAACAGTTCGAAACAACGATATATACAACATTCAAACACTGACTAGTGACTACTACTGACATAAACAACAAGACATGATAGTTCATAAGAAGTCTTGCTACATCACCAAAACGCACCCATCTGTAGCGCTCAGACTCTCGTGATCCAGATGAGAATGACATTCTAAATAGAGGTAACTATTACATAGTAAGAGTGACATAGACTAGGATGACCAAATGACAAGGAATATGCATAACAAAAGAGAGAACTACCCATCCAGAACAAGCAGCAAAGACAACAAATCATTCAAAGAGGGATGATCCAACACCATCATAATTTGCAGCCCCGCTTCAGCGACCAGTGATCCGGAGACACCAGTACCCCACCCTTTCGACGCAACAGCCAATTACCTATCAACCTGAAGGCTTGAACACATCACTGTCTGTCGTAATTGAGAAATCTAAGGATCAAAGTTAATCTAGATGCCTTTGTCATTCTCACCTTCTTTTGGCTGCAGGCTGTATTGTTGACAATCAGGGGAGTTTTCTCCCGAACTCCTAGGGCTCGCCGTGTAGACACAGTTTTCCATAGCAAACAGAGCCTCTCTGCCATCAAGGTCCTTACCAATGGTGATCTCCTAGTTAATCGGATAATTGAGTCCGAGAAATAGAGAGTGTGAACCAAGGCTGTTTAATCGCCTCCAACTCAAAAATCGTGAAGGCCCCAACAAGCTGGTATGCTGCTCATAGACATAACAGCCACTATCCGGATACTCACATATTTCACAGTGCTTGTATATAGTGGGGTTTTTGCAATATAACTTTTCCGGGTGTACGAATGATCATCAGTCTTTTGCCGTCGTCTGATCAAGCGAGGAACCAGTTGTGCTTCCGTATTTTTGGCGAAGGTGGTGTGATTACAAAGGGCAGTAACTGTAGGGACACCACATCATATCAAAAAGGACAGGCATTGTTAATGTAAGATCAACATTATTCAGATTATGAGTAGGATAATGCAAGAAGCAACATTGATATGTCCCTGTTGGAACTGGGAGGAAAATACAGGGAAATGTGTACTAGGTTCGAAAATATAGAAGTGCCATGCATGGTTATACTCATGTTATCTCGCAATCGATTCCTCACAGGAAACTACCATGTCATGCATGTTATGTAATCATGTTTTGTCCTCACATACAAATTCTTCAAGGTAACTAACAAACCATGCATTGTTATATACTCGTGTTCTGTGGGAATTTTTTTTGTGAGGATATTATTCTAGCCATTGATTGCTGAAGGGCGAATATAGGTATGTACACATGGTAAGCATTACAAGATTTCACTACTCCCAAATATAGAGTTCTCCATATGCACATTTACTTCCCTAATGTATGGTTAGATGAAACCAATAGTGTGGTGGATGTTTCTACATCATGAAAATGAGGAAACTAACATGACCATTGATACACACTCATATTTAGTAGTAATATATAGATTACTGTAAAATAAGGAGAATATCCATATATTCCTAACCATTTGATTATTCAAGGGTACAAATTGGCTGTAATGACATGGTCACAATCGCATGAATTAACTCATTCCAAATATAGCTGATTTACAGTGTCTCTAATACATTGCCATAGTTCTACTCAAATTCTGCTCAAACAGGGATATGCCAATCATCACAAAAAGTTCAAACAGTGTCATGGCGTCATCGTTAACATCAGACGGAAACAACTTACATGCACCGTCCCAGCAATACGTGGTGCCATATGCTTTGTCGATCGCGTAGATGATGTCATTGTGTTCAATAGCATCACAGAAGTGTGTATCAGCTTTGACGATGATCCACTGTGAGCTGAGTTGTCTCCAGCTAAAGAAGGCACCAACGTAAAGATAGGTGAGTCCGCGGTCGAACAAGGCAATTAGCTTGAAGTCTGCGTAATTCGCATGTCATGTGGGCACTTGGCAGATTACAATCTTCTGCAAAACAAGGTCCTTCCAACTAACATGGTAATCTTGATGACTTGGACCGCGATGATAAAACTCTATATAATCCAGCGGGGGAAGGATAATCTCATGGGAGGTCTGGAAGTTCACGAGCACCAACTGTTTCCCATCTTCTCTGACGGCAGCCATCCAGTGGGAGTTCATGCCAACCTAGTACGTACTTGCCAAGAAGTTTTGTCGAAGTCGAGGGAAATGATGTACGGTGACCCACTACATACCTGCAAAGAAGTTTTGGCTAATGGAGATCTGATTGAAGTGGAGGGGCATCATGTACGCCTCCGTATCATGGTGAGCAAATCTCGCAAGACTAGATAGCAGCAAGCAGGGTGTCTTGAAAAGCTTAGGACTCGCTTCGATGATGGCCGTGTGCATGTCCCTCAAGCATGCAACCAGTTGCAGGGCGCTCAACATATCCATACACGAACAACAAAGGTCGAGGATGTCACTGGGAAGATTGCTCCAATCGTGACTCATATGGATGCTGCACGGTTCAAGTTCGGCCATGGTGGAGTTCGGAAGGTGGGGGTTTTGGGGGGCTTGATTTACAGGGGAGAAGGCTGTCGGTGCTGGAGCGGCTAGCGAGGGAATAGTGGTACTAGAGGAGGCGAGCGAGGCGACGGTACGCGGGGGCACAGTGAGATGGAGACGGAGATGGAGATGGAGTGGTGCTATGGGAGGGGAGAGGGAGACGAGGCGAGGCATGCTAATGTGCTATACAACGGTGATGACAGACTGCATAGTGCACATGGTGAGGCTGACTTTGGTAACCCGAACACGCCGCCTGGACTAGTGTCAGGCGCAGGGTGTTGTCACTGCACTGTGAGGACGGGATGAATAGTATTTTGACCATCAAGTGTACCACAGTTGTACTACTACTAGTAGTAGTAGGAACATGAGTACTCTAGTACTATATAGCGGAAATAGGTCTCCCGTGCTAGCATGCCTGTTCACTTCATCCTCCAGGTATCATCCATATTGCGAGCAGAACCAAATTCTCGTGCATGCGGAAGCGCAAAGATGGTGTAAGGGCATATTTATTCCCAATATGTTTTGGTGATTGATGACAACGCTTGTGTGGACTAATCGTGTGCGTTAGTTCTTTCAGAGATTCATCCATTGGCACGAGACGATTTCCTCCCCTCGGTGTTGTAATTCAAGACGGTGTAGCTCCTTCCTTTCGTTGTTGGTGGACTAGTTTCGTAGGAGTCACCGTACTATCAAGAGGGGATCCGTTTTGGTAAGACTTGGGTGGAATCACACGTACACATCATTATCACACCCATCGTCTTTCCTTCCGCATCTCTGGAGCTGCTGTTTTCCCCTTACTATGCTCTGCTTTGCCCTAGCGGTAGTACCGCGTCCATAGCGGTAGTACCGCCGAAAACTCCACAGCGGTAGTACCGCTCCAAGCGGTAGTACCGCTTGGGTGTTTCGGCCGTAGTACCGCTGTGCGTCTGGGCTACTTCCGCCTCGATTCTCGAACGAATTTTTCGTGTCGGGTTTTGCGGCACTAAGGGAGGTAGTAGGGGCGGTAGTACCGCTCTAAGCGGTAGTACCGCCCTTCCCTAGCGGTAGTACCGCCCTGGCGATAGGGCCCTGGGCAGCGCGGCAGTACCGCTGGGTCTAAGCGGTAGTACCGCCCTGAGCGGTAGTACCGCTCTTCCCTGGCGGTAGTACCGCCCTGGAGTCAAGGCCCCAGGCAGCGCGGCAGTACCGCTGGGTGGAGCGGTAGTACCGCCCGGAGCGGTAGTACCGCCCTTCCCCAGCGGTAGTACCGCTCTGTGCGGGGCTAGTAAGTGGGATAACAGTTGGATTGTTCTTCCCACTATATAAAGGGGTCTTCTTCCCCAAAGTTGACCTACCTCTTTCCCCCAAAGCTCCATTGTTGCTCCAAGCTCCATTTTCGCCCGATCTCTCTCCCTAGCCAATCAAACTTGTTGATTTGCTCGGGATTGGTTGAGAAGGCCCAGATCTACACTTCCACCAAGAGAAATTTGATTCCCCCCACTTATCCCTAGCGGATCTTGTTACTCTTGGGTGTTGAGCACCCTAGACGGTTGAGGTCACCTCGAAGCCATACTCCATTGTGGTGAAGCTTCGTGGTGTTGTTGGGAGCCTCCAATTGTTGTGGAGATTGCCCCAATCTTGTTTGTAAAGGTCCGGTTGCCGCCTTCAAGGGCTCCAATAGTGGAATCACGGCATCTCGCATTGTGTGAGGGCATGAGGAGATTACGGTGGCCCTAGTGGCTTCTTGGGGAGCATTGTGCCTCCACACCGCTCTAACGGAGACGTACTTCCCCTTAAAAGGAAGGAACTTCGGTAACACATCCTCGTCTCCACCGGCTCCACTCTTGGTTATCTTGTCCCTTTACTTTTGCAAGCTTACTCGAGTTATATCCATTGCTTGCTTGCGTGCTCATTGTCTTTGCATCATATAGGTTGTCCACGTAGTTGCACATCTAGACAACCTATTTCATTGCAAGTTTTAATTTGTTAAAGAAAAGTATAAAAATTGTTAGTTGCCTATTCACCCCCCCCCCTCTAGTCAACCATATTGATCCTTTCAATTGGTATCAGAGCCTCGTCTCTTTATTAAGGACTTTGCCGTCCGAAGAGTATGGTTGACACCAACGACGGTGCGGAGGAGCACTCCGGTGTGAATCCCGTCTCGTCTTCGGCCGAAGGGGGAACCTCGGTCTCTCGTGAGGAATTCAATGTGGCTTTAGACACATTGAAAACCTCCATGACGGCCGAGGTTAAAAGCATGTTTACTGAATTCCTAGAGGGACTCAAACTATCTACCTCGCCGATGAAAGTGGGTGATCCCACTAACAAGGTGACGGATGCTAACCCCGACAAGGGGGAAGCTAATAGTGAAAAGAGTCCGTCTACTAGTGGTAGAAATGGCACCGGCATCTATGCCCATGTGGAACCCCCGGTGTATAAAGGACCGATCCCCTCTACGCATTTGAATCATGCCGGTCCTCCTCCTAAATATGTGAAAAATGAAGATTATGATTCTTGGGTTTATCGCTTCAAGCGTCACTTAAAACATGTGAATACTAACCTTTGGAGAATTATTGAAGAAGGTTTCTATCCTCATGATCCAAGCAACTTCACCCCTCGAGAAGAAGTGGACAACCAATTCAATGAGAGTGCTCTCTTCATCATCCAAGATGCTATCCTTCCCGAAGATCTCCCTCATCTTCGACCTCATGTCATGGCTAAAGAAGCATGGAAGTGTGTCGAGCGTATGTATCGAGGAAGTGCTAGCATTCAACGCTCCAACTATGAAGTGGTGCAAGATGAAGCCGATGAGTTTGCAATGAAAGAAGATGAAGAACCTCGTGAGCTCTTTCGAAGAGTGACCAAACTTGCGGTCGCACTCCGAGATCATGGGAGTAAGGACACGGATGACAACTGGATCAAGCGCAAGTTCCTCAAGGCCATGATGCCCTACAACAAGGCCATGTCCTCCGTCATCCGCCAAAGACCGGACTTCCACTCCATGACCTCTGGTGAAGTGTTGGATGAGTTTGTTGCAATGAACATCTTGGATAAGACCGCCGACAATGCGGTGCTCCGTTCCCAAAGGGCAAAGAAGCCCAATCTTGCCTTGAAGGCCAAGGTTAGTGTGGAAGAAGAAGAAGAAGAGGAAGATGAGGAGAGCAACCCCGAGGACACGAAGTATGATTATCATGAGCACATGGCTCTTGCCTCAAGACAGTTTTGGAGTAAGAAGACTACAAGACCCAACTTCAACAAGAACAACTCAAGTGGCCTCAAAGGGAAGCAACGAGTTAGAACTTGTTTCAACTGTGGCAATGTCAGTCATTTCGTTGCGGATTGTCCATACGAGAAGCGGGAAGACAATGGTGGCAAGTTCATTCGAAAAGACAAAGCCAAGTCCTTCCCCAACAAGAACAACTTCACCAAGAAGACTCCTTCTCGCGGGTTGGTGGTTCAAGAAGAATACCGTGAGGATGACGATGATGATGAAGATGGTGAAACAATGGCCATGGCATCCGTTGCCATTGTCTCAACTCCTCGGGTGTCTCTCTTCGATGCACCTAACGAGAACATCACCGCCAAGTGCCTCATGGCTAAGGCCACCAACAAGGTAACCCCCAACATCAAAACCACCATTATTCCTAACCCTCCTTCAACGGATGACTTTGATAATGGTAAGGGGTCTAATGAGGAGATCAATGAATTTGAGTCCTTCATGAGTAAGCTCAAGGGCAAATCCAAGAAGCATTTCGTTGCTCTCTTGGAACAACTTGGTGAAGCCAATGACATGATCGAGGCTCATGAAGAAACCATCACTAAGATGGAAAGTCATAGTCGTGACTATGCCGATGAGATATCGGATCTCTCTAATGCTCTTGAGGAAGAGCGTGAGCATCGTTTGGCTCTTGAGGAGTCACACAACGATGGTCATGCTAAACTAAAGAAAGATCTTGATCATGCTCTTGTTGTGTCTCGTGTTCTAGCTTCCGAGAAGGCTAAACTTGGGGTTGATCATGTTAGACTCATGGATGAGTTTGATGTACTTGACAAGGCCCACAAGGTCTTGAAAAGTGCTCATGCCACCCTCAAGGAGTCTCATGCTCAACTCCAAGTTAAGCTAACTAAGGAAAATGCCACATTTCCTCACATGGTCTTAATTGATAATGCAAATGCTACTAACCCATGTTGTGAGCATGTGCATCTTGTGGAGGAAAATGCCAAGTTGAAGGAACAACTCGAGAAAGGTCTTGTGTCATGCATACAAGGTGAGAAGAACCTAAATGACCTTTTGAGCAATCAAAAGGAAGTTGTGGGAAAGGAGGGAGTTGGGTTCGCACCCAAGTCCAAGAACAAGAAGAAGAACAAGGAGAAGAAGAGCAAGACCAATCGACCTCCTCCGCTCACGCAAACCTTTGTGAAGGAGGGAGAAGGTGCTCCTAAGGAGAAGAAGAACAATGGGAAGAGCGGTGAAGCCAAAGAGCGCAACGCCATCTCTCCCAACAAAGCCGGCGACTTTAACCCCTCTTATGTGTTGTGCCATGCTAGTGATGGACATGTTTATGCTAAATTTGTTGGTTCTCCTTATGAGTACATTGAATGGTCTATTTGGGTTCCTAAGACCCTTGTTACTAACATCAAAGGACCCATTACTCAATGGGTACCTAAAACCAAGCATTGATCTCTTGTAGGTGTTTGCTTCCGGTGGGGGATCATGGTTGCTCGATAGTGGAGCAACAAATCATATGACCGGGAGCAAGGACTTGGTGGTGGACGTGCACAATATCCCATCTATGCCCACCAATGTCGAATGGGGTGATGCCTCACATTCTAAGGTATTGGGTCTTGGCAAGGTTGTCATTTCTCATGATCTAACGATCGAGAAAGTCATGCTTGTTGAGTCCCTTGCGTTCAATTTACTTTCCGTTCGTCAACTCGCACTCATGGGTTTTGCCACCTTCTTTGATATTGATACCGTGGCCCTCTTGTGGAGCAAGACTCTTAAAGTAGCCTTTGTTGGGCATGTCGAGAACGGTCTCTATGTGGTTAACTTCTCGGAGCAACCCACTAAGACCGCGACATGCCTAATGGCTAAAGTTGATGTGGGATGGCTTTGGCATCGCCGTTTAGCCCACGTCAATATGAGATCTTTGCAAAGTCTTCTCAAGGGGGACCATGTCCATGGACTAACGAATGTTAGTTTTGCCAAAGATCGTGTTTGCAGTGCTTGTCTCGAAGGAAAGCTTCATGAGACGGCTCACCCTCCCACGACTATTATCTACTCGAAGAGACCCTTGGAGCTCCTCCACATGGACCTCTTTGGGCCCCCATCCTTTGATAGTCTTGGGGGTAGAAAGTACTGCTTGGTGATAGTGGATGATTATTCAAGATACACTTGGGTATACTTCTTCAAGAGGAAGAGTGAGACCCAACAAACCGTCATCGACTTTGCAAATGAAGCTCAACATCAACATGATGCAAAGATCTTGACAATAAGAAGTGACAACGGCACCGAGTTCAAGAACTACATCTTGGATGAGTTTCTTAGTGATGAAGGGATCAAGCATCAATATTCTGCACCATATACCCCTCAACAAAATGGTGTTGCGGAGAGAAAGAACCGGACGTTGATGGATGCGGCAAGGACCATGATGGCGGAGTTCAAGTCTCCATACAACTTCTGGGCCGAAGCCATCAACACAGCTTGTCATGCATCCAATCGGCTCTATCTCCGCAAAGGCTTGAACAAGACTCCGTATGAGATACTCACCGGGAACAAGCCCAATCTCAAGTACTTCCGGGTGTTCGGGTGTAAGTGTTTCATTCTCAAGAAAGGTGTTCGTTTGTCTAAATTTGAAGCTAGAGCTCATGAGGGCATATTTGTTGGTTATGCTACAAACTCTCATGCTTACCGTGTTCTCAACAAGTCCAACGGACTCATTGAGGAGACGTGTAACGTAGAGTTTGATGAAAATAACGGCTCCCAAGTGGAGCAAAGTGGTACTTGTGATGTAGGTGATGAAATTCCTCCCCAAGCCATAAGAAGAATGGGTATTGGTCATATCCTACCCATTGAGGAACCCCTTGTGGCCGAAGGAGAAGGACAATGCTCCACTCAAGTGGAGCCATCACCTCCCCAAGACCCACACGCTTCCGAAGAACAAAGTGAAGGCCCTCACCTTCATGAACAAGACCAAGGGCAAGATCAACCTCAAGATGGAGGTGAACCTCTAAATGATGCCCAAGGTCAAGTTCTCCCCCTCGAGCAAGTTCAAGATCATGAGCAAGCTCAAGACGGCACTCAAGATGATCAAGTTAACCTTCCTCCTTCCACACCCGAGGAAGAATTAGAGCGTCGTGCCGCGAAGATTGCTTCCAAACTAACCACACAAGGCCATCTCATGGAAAACGTGGTTGGAAGTCTAAGAAAGGGGGTAAGCACTCGTAGACAATTAGCTAACTATTGTGAACATCATGCGTTTGTCTCTTGTGTTGAACCCCAAAAGGTCTATGAGGCGCTCGAAGACTCGGATTGGCTCAATGCCATGCATGAAGAACTCAACAACTTCGAATACAACAAGGTGTGGAGATTGGTGCCAAGACCTTCGGGGAACCACAACGTCATTGGAACAAAGTGGATCTTCAAGAACAAGCAAGATGCTCATGGGAACATCATTCGCAACAAGGCAAGATTGGTAGCACAAGGCTACTCCCAAGTCGAGGGTATCGACTACGGTGAAACCTTTGCTCCCGTTGCTCGTCTTGAATCCATTCGTTTGTTGATTGCATATGCTTCCCATCACAACTTTAAGTTGCAACAAATGGATGTGAAAAGTGCTTTTCTTAATGGTCCCATTAATGAGTTGGTCTATGTCAAGCAACCCCCCGGGTTCGAGGACCCCTACTTCCCGGATCATGTGTATCAACTCGATAAGGCACTCTATGGCCTTAAACAAGCCCCACGTGCGTGGTATGACCACCTTACCGAGTTGCTACAAGATCGTGGATTTGAAGTAGGACAAATCGATCCCACTCTTTTTACTAAGAAGGTCAAAGGGGAGTTGTTTGTATGCCAACTATATGTTGATGACATTATCTTTGGTTCTCCTAACAAAGCTTTCAATGAGGAATTTGCCGCTCTCATGACCTCCAAGTTCAAGATGTCTTCGATGGGAGAGTTGAAGTTCTTCCTTGGTTTTGACATCAAACAAAGAAGAGAAGGAACCTTCATCAACCAAGCCAAATACACTCAAGACATGCTTAAACGATTCAAGCTAAGCGATGTCAAGCCGGCTTCTACTCCAATGCCTACCAAGTGCCAACTCGACATCGATCCCAATGGTAAAGCGGTGGATCAAAAGGTATATCGCTCCATGATTGGCTCCTTGCTTTACCTTTGTGCATCTAGACCGGATATCATGTTGAGTGTGGGGATGTGTGCACGGTTTCAAGCCGCACCAAAGGAAAGTCACTATGTGGCGGTCAAGCGAATCTTTCGATATTTGGCTCATACCCCAAACTTTGGCTTATGGTACCCAAGAGGAGCAAATTTCAAGCTTGAAGGGTTTACGGATTCCGATTGGGCGGGAGACAAAGTGGATAGGAAGTCCACTTCCGGAGGGTGCCAGTTTCTTGGGTGCTCTTTGGTAAGTTGGTCTTCCAAAAAGCAAAGTTGTGTGTCTCTCTCGTCCACAGAAGCAGAATATGTGGCGGCCGGTAGTTGTTGTGCACAACTCTTATGGATGAGGCAAACTTTAAAGGAATATGGTGTCATTTGTGACAAAGTGCCTCTTTGGTGTGACAACGAAAGTGCCATCAAGATTTCTCTCAACCCGGTGCAACACTTCAAGACGAAGCACATTGAGATTCGGTATCACTTCATCCGGGATCACATTAGGCGAGGAGAGATCGAGCTCAAGTATGTCAACACTCATGATAACCTTGCAGATATTTTCACGAAGCCCTTGGATGAAGCAAGATTTCGCGAGTTAAGGCATGAGCTAAATATCATTGATTCGAGCAATGTGACTTGAACCCTGGCACACCCCACCCCACTCAACTTGGTATCTTGCTTAGATGTAGGCATGGACATAGGGGGAGTGTTGTTCTCTCAATGAACTTTCCCTCCCCCCCCATTATGCATAAAATGATCAACTCTTTCACAATAGCCATTTTTGATGGTACTTGTGCTTCAAAGACGAGTTTTGGTCATGGGCCCAAGGACAATTCTTCGCGGTGCCATACCATTGACTCAAACATAGGTGGCTCCGGCCACCGCCCTCTCCTGAGAGAGGCCAGAGCTTGCTCTGTTTCGTGTGGTTGTTTGTGTTTGAGTTGTTTCTGGTCTGTTGTGTGTGTGTGTTGTCGCGTCGGTCCTCTCGTTCTGTTGGCTTTGCTTTCCGTTTCTTTTTGAGCGTTAGCCGTTGGTCTAGTAGCAGCGTGGTTGCTCAAGCGGTACTACCGCCCTCCAGAGCGGTACTACCGCTGTGAGGCGCAGGCTGGGGGTTTTATCGGGGGTAGGGGGAGTTTCTTCTCCCCCATACCCATTCGCTCACCCCTTCGCCCCGTTCGTCTCTCTCTTCAGCAACCGGCGCCGCGGGAGGGCTCCGGCGGATCTCCCTCTCCGGGGCGCTCCTCTCCGTTTCCTTCGGTGGAATCGATCCCCACCTTGTCCTCTTGCCATGGATGCTGGTATTGCCCCTGTTCCCTGTTTCCTTTTGTCTAGATTTCCAATCTAGCGTTCTTGGGGCAATAGCAGTTGCATCTCTAGATTTTTGTCCATATCTAGGCTTGAGTAGGATGGAGAATGCTTCTAGACTGTTTGGATTAGTGTTTGGTTGGAGTATTTTTGAATTTGGTAGGACGGTAGTACCGGATCTGACCACGGTAGTTGGAAACTGCTGTTTCCCCGCCTCGAGCGGTACTACCGCTCTCCCAGAGCGGTACTACCGCTTGGGGCGGTACTACCGCTCAAGGGTCACGGTACTACCGCCCTCTACCCAGTTCCATCATCCTCCAACCTCTCAGTGATCTTTTGTTCGTGTTTGTGGCTTACGCTCGTTCTTTCTGGTTGTTTTGCGTGTTTGTGTGTGTGGTTCCAGGTGATGAGGTTCCTGAGCATCAGGCTCGTCGTGTCAACCCCGGTCGTGCTTCGTCCAAGCGCTACCGCACCACTGAGCCCACTGAGCCTGCCGGAGGATCTTCCAGTGCTCAACCTCCTCCCCAACTGCTGAAGAAGCCTGGGGTCAAGCCAAAGCAAAGCAAAACCGTTCCAGAAATGCCGCCCAAGGAGTTCTGGGCAAGGCGCCGCCGCAACCCGTATGAGGTCGACCAAGATCCCACTTTGGTCAACCGTCCGTTCTGGAACAGGTTCCAGTTTGCCATCTATTTTGATGTCCTCAAAGCCAAGAAGAATCTCTATGTCAACGTGCACTCCATCGACACCGAGCATATGGAGAATGATCCTGACTACTTTGGTGAAGCTCTTCAGATGTGCACTCAGCTGAACATTCTCGGGATCATGCAATTCAACAAGGACTATGATGCTGATATTGTGGCCCAATTCTATGCCACGGTTCACCTTGGGACCGATGAGGACAGGACTCTGACTTGGATGACAAATGGCAAGTTGCTGTCAGTCAAGTGGAAAGCTTTCATGCAGTTGATTGGGGTGGAAGATCTTGGACTTGAGTCTGCTGTCGGCTTTCGCCCCCACCGTCGTGCCAATGCCACTCACAAGCAAGCTCTGTGGCCCTACTGCACTCTGAGGATCAACCATGAGACGAAGAAGGAGACCTATGAGCTGCCTGCCTATCTGGACATTCTTCACCGTATCTTCAGAGAAACTCTTTTCCCTCGCATCGGGAATCTGGACCAGGTTCACTCTTATCTCGTGGACATGCTTCTCTTCTGTCAGCGGGAGAAGGGGCAGAGCACCGGAGAGTCCTTGGATATCTCTCATGTTATGTGGTCTGAGCTGGTTTCTGCTATCTCCGAGCGCAAGTGCCCGATTTATGGTCCGTTCATTATGCTGCTCATTGAGAAGGCCTGGGATCGTATCTATCCCAAGGTGGTGCTGGAGCTTGGAGACTTGGTTTCTCACGATGTCAAGCGTCTGAGGAAGAAGGATAACTGGGGCACTCAGGCCCCTAGGACTGGAGTTCCTTCATCTGCTGCTGCCATGGAGACTGAGGAGGAGTTTGGGGCTGAGGCTGAGGATGAAGATGATGACTACGTGCCTTCTGAGGCAGAGCCCTCTTGGGCCAAGAAGCTCAAGATCAAGGTGAAGAAGCTGTTCTGCATGGAATCTCACGGTCAGTACATGACTCATGTGGCTGAGAAGAAGGCCCGAGGTCGCCACAAGGAGCTCATGCGTCAGATGGGTGCTATTGTGATTAGTGGTTCTGAGGATCAGCTTACTGAGGAGGAGGAGTGGATTCAGCAGCACTGCCCCTGGACTGATTCTGATGCTGAGCACTTCCCGGCCGACGATGGCACCGCAGATGATCCCTCTGAGATATGATGGGTGTCCCTCGTTTACCTTCACCTGGAGCCGTAGCATCACTCCCTCTCCTTTTTGGTGTCTCGCTGCCAAAGGGGGAGAGAGTTTAGGGATTTGCGTTTTGTGTCTTTCGTCGTTTGTGTTTGTGCTTTCGCTTGTCGTCTTATTTGGTTTGTGTCTGTGAGACCTAAGTTCTGGTTCTGTCAGTAAGACCTAAGCTCGAGTCATATGGTGTGAGACATATGCTACCTTATCTCTTCGTATCTTTATCTATGTCTATCTAGCTTATGAGTTCCATGCTTATCTTGTTATATATATGTTGCTCTCATATCATGCTTAGGTAGTTGGTCTCTAAAATGTAGGGGGAGCATTGTTCCTGGCTTCTGTGCCGTGCAGTCCAAAGCACCTTTCTAAGTAGCACACATCCAGGGGGAGCCCTTCTACATTTTAGGACAGTTGTACTTTTGCGCTTATCCTATATCTTTCATATTGTGCAAATCCCGTATTGTCATCAATCCACCAAAAAGGGGGAGATTGTAAGGGCATATTTATTCCCAATATGTTTTGGTGATTGATGACAATGCTTGTGCGTACTAATCGTGTGTGTTAGTTCCTTCAGAGATTCATCCATTGGCACGAGACGATTTCCTCCCCTCGGTGTTGTAATTCAAGACGGTGTAGCTCCTTCGTTTCGTTGTTGGTGGACTAGTTTCGTAGGAGTCACCGTACTATCAAGAGGGGATCCGTTTTGGTAAGACTTGGGTGGAATCACACGTACACATCATTATCACACCCGTCGTCTTTCCTTCCGCATCTCTGGAGCTGCTGTTTTCCCCTTACTATGCTCTGCTTTGCCCTAGCGGTAGTACCGCGTCCACAGCGGTAGTACCGCCGAAAACTCCACAGCGGTAGTACCGCTCTCAGAGCGGTAGTACCGCTTGGGTGTTTCGGCTGTAGTACCGCTGTGCGTCTGGGCTACTTCCGCCTCGATTCTCGAACAAATTTTTCGTGTCAGGTTTTGCGGCACTAAGGGAGGTAGTAGGGGCGGTAGTACCGCTCTAAGCGATAGTACCGCCCTTCCCTAGCGGTAGTACCGCCCTGGCGACAGGGCCCTGGGCAGCGCGACAGTACCGCTGGGTCTAAGCGGTAGTACCGCCCTAAGTGGTAGTACCGCTCTTCCCTGGCAGTAGTACCGCCCTGGAGTCAGGGCCCCAGGCAGCGTGACAGTACCGCTGCGTGGAGCGGTAGTACCGCCCGGAGCGGTAGTACCGCCCTTCCCCAGTAGTAGTACCGCTCTGTGCGGGGCTGGTAAGTGGGATAATGGTTGGATTGTTCTTCCCACTATATAAAGGGGTCTTCTTCCCCAAAGTTGACCCACCTCTTTCCCCCAAAGCTCCATTGTTGCTCCAAGCTCCATTTTCACCCAATCTCTCTCCCTAGCCAATCAAACTTGTTGACTTGCTCGGGATTGGTTGAGAAGGCCCAGATCTACACTTCCACCAAGAGAAATTTGATTCCCCCCTCTTATCCCTAGCGGATCTTGTTACTCTTGGGTGTTGAGCACCCTAGACGGTTGAGGTCACCTCGAAGCCATACTCCATTGTGGTGAAGCTTCGTGGTGTTGTTGGGAGCCTCCAATTGTTGTGGAGATTGCCCCAATCTTGTTTGTAAAGGTCCGGTTGCCGCCTTGAAGGTCTCCAATAGTGGAATCACGGCATCTCACATTGTGTGAGGGCGTGAGGAGATTACGGTGGCCCTAGTGGCTTCTTGGGGAGCATTGTGCCTCCACACCGCTCTAACGGAGATGTATTTCCCCTTAAAAGGAAGGAACTTCGGTAACACATCCTCGTCTCCACCGGTTCCACTCTTGGTTATCTTGTCCCTTTACTTTTGCAAGCTTACTCGAGTTATATCCATTGCTTGCTTGCGTGCTCATTGTCTTTGCATCATATAGGTTGTCCACGTAGTTGCACATCTAGACAACCTATTTCATTGCAAGTTTTAATTTGTTAAAGAAAAGTATAAAAAATGTTAGTTGCCTATTCACCCCCCCTCTAGTCAACCATATCGATCCTTTCAGATGGGCCTTTTCTTCTTTAGGATAACCGTGTATTCCTTAACCAGAGAATGCTGTGTCTCCCACGCACGCGCCAATATCCATCTGAACCAGCTAAGACACTTTTTTTATCTGTTTGCATAGGTCCTACCTATCAGGAAAGGTGCAGAAATAAAAAGGAATCATAAAACGTCTCGCCACGGTGATTTGAAAGAGTGACCTCAACTTGCCAGTGGCACATGTAGCGCTAGAAGGATGGGCACGTACACGAACATGTACGACTCCTCAGTCTACCTGCATAGCCTTTTCATTTAGTCTACCTAGCCGTCTAATCAATTGCCTGCATGCCACTTCTCCCATTTAATTCTCCATCGGGAACCAATTTTCCTCGGCTTCTTCACCTCTCCTTCGTCTTCATTTGCATCCAAACCCCACTACATTCACATTGTTTTAACCTCTTCACATACTCCCGGAGTAATTCCGAAGCCCCTTTAAATAATCATCTACTTCAGTTAGACTAGCCATCTAATCCTAATTCTCCAAACCATAGCCCTCCGTTCCAGCGGTTCCAAATGGCGAAAGAGATTGAGATGCAGGTTTTTAGCGTCCAACATGTCCTTGTCGAAGGCTCGTTGAGCATAGTTGCCACCGTCCCCGAACACTCAAGGGTGTTCGGAAGTGGATCAACAATGTATCCAACTCCCTCGAAAAGGTAGAGATGAAGGTCATCGGTCTCGACGCAGAGTACATGGAGCATGCCACTGGGAAGACCCAACGCGCCACTGTCCTTTTGCTATGCCTCGAAGATGATGTTTTTGTGTACCACATCATACACGCGCCCTCCATACCAGGTGAGCTTCACGATTTCTTGTTTCGGGAGGACATATACTTCTGTGGGGCAGCCATCGAAGGGGACAAACAGAAGCTGGCGCCGTACAACCTAGATTTGAAAAGCATCGCTGACCTACAAACCAGAATCAAAATTCCTGTAAAAGATTGTGATAAAAAGACACCATTCCTATTTGACGTAGCAAATTTTGTGCTCAATACAAATCTTCATAAGGGTGATGAGACGCTGGCATTAAGGTCGTCTGGATGGGAGAATTATCCCTTGATGTACGAGCGGATAAAATATGCTGCCCTCGATGCCCGTGTGAGTTTCGAGATAGTTGCAGGATCCAAAGAGCTTGTTGCGAAGCCATCTCCCATAGAAAATGAGAACAAGAAGAAGAAGAAGAAGAAAAGGCTGCACTAGCAGCAAGGCTTTATGGATGGATGAACTATTTCCTCTCTTGTAAAAAAAAATTATTCCCTCTCGGTGTATATTGATATAGATGGACTATTTCGATGGTGTGCATGTCTTTGGAACAAGTAGTAGCATGGGTCTGCTTGACTATAAGGAACTATTTATCTGCCTAGCTTTCTCTACTACTCCTTCCAGTGACCAGTATGCAATGCATGTGTCCGTAGACATGCCAGCTTGTCCATGGAAGTGCAACTACAACGACCATCATGTTTCATCCACTGTCACTCGCAATTCCCACGATGCTGCTCCAACCCACGACACCACATCCCCCGACGTGCGCCTCACCCCTCTCGGCCGCACTGCCCCTCTGCCTTTGTGTGCATGACATGTGGGCCACCTGAAATGCGGCGAACATCAAGTTTCTACCACAGCCACACACGATTCCCACGACGCCGCTCGAATCCATGACACCACACGTCCCCCGACTTGTGGCTCACCCCTCTCGGCCCCACTGCCCCTCTGCCTTCGGGAGCATTACATGTGGACCAACCACCTACCGGGTCCACATGTTATTGACTCAAAGGCAGGTGTAGTAAGGCGCTGAAGCTCAGTCCCGAGGGCCTTGAGAGGGAAATGTAACTCCTGCGCCAGGCCTTGTGGTGCTACCGCTGAACGAACTCGTGCCAAACTCGAGATTTGTTTCTTTACTATACATGCATGCAATGATTTAATGGACACTGTAATCTCAACATGTGATGGGCAGCTCTAAATTTGAATTTGAAACTTATAAAATGAAAAAAAAATTCAAAACAAATAAATTGGGAGAGAGGGAGTATACCATAGGATGTGTCCCATACGAAACAAGTCCCCTGGTTTGTCATTGCGAAGATGTGGTTAGAAAGGAGCACATCGTCTTCGTACTCGTACGGCAACAAATCGGCCGTAGGAAGCATGGTCCACCTTTAACCGCCATGTGCAAGGTTCGTGCTATCTTCTTCAATCTCGCCGTTGTTCCATCGTACCAATTCAGGCGGTGGCCCGTTGCATGGCTGATCCCAATGTTGGACAAAGGTTCTACGGGAATGGTGTCACCTTTGTAAATGTTGTGAAAATTGATGTTGGTACCCTCCCGTACATATGCAAGCCAATCTCCACTCGCACCGAGCCTAACCTGTGAAACAGTGGGCAGGGGGAGAATTAGGAAATGGACACGGAAGTAGTCTTTAGAATGCATTTACTATGTGATCAAACTCATCTTACCTGCTCATCTAAGGAAATCTGAGTGCCCCTCAACGTCGGCATCTCAAGGGGTGTCAACTTGCAACTATGGCCACACCATGCTGGAGAGACCCCCAAGGAAACATCCTTGTGTGTTGCATGGAACATGAAGATGCATTTGTATGAGTAGTTTATCTTGTGAGAGAAAAGGATGAACGAGGGAAGGCCTTATTTGCAATGTGGAGAGGGGTGTAGGTATTGTTTTGCAAAATTGCCATAGTTTTATTCCTATTCGTCAGATATAAATTGGATGACCTATATTGCGGGATGGTAGGCACACCATCATCACCAACTCTGTCTTTTATAAGATTAGCAAGATGCCCGTGCGTTGCATGGAACATCAAGATCTTGTGGTAGAAAAGGATGAACGATGGAAGGCCTTATCTACAAATGGGAGAGGAGCGGGTAAATTGTCATAGTTTACTTCCTATCTGTCGGATATAGATCGAATGGCCTATATTGCAGGATGGCACGCACACTGTCGGTGTCAAAACCGGCGGATCTCGGGTAGGGGGTCCCGAACTGTGCGTCTAGGCGGATGGTAACAGGAGACAAGAGACACGATGTTTTTACCCAGGTTCGGGCCCTCTCGGTGGAGGTAAAACCCTACTCCGGCTTGATTAATATTGATAATATGGGTAGTACAAGAGTAGATCTACTACGAGATCAAGGAGGCTAAACCCTAGAAGCTAGCCTATGGTATGATTGTTGTTCGTCCTACGGACTAAAACCCTCCGGTTTATATAGACATCGGAGAGGGCTAGGGTTACACAGGGTCGGTTACAATGGTAGGAGATCTACATATCCGTATCGCCAAGCTTGCCTTCCACGCCAAGGAAAGTCCCATCCGGACATGGGACAAAGTCTTCAATCTTGTATCTTCATAGTCTTGGAGTCCGGCCAATGATGATAGTTCGGCTATCCGGACACCCCCTAGTCCAGGACTCCCTCAGTAGCCCCTGAACCAGGCTTCAATGACGACGAGTCCGACACGCATATTGTCTTTGGCATTGCAAGGCGGGTTCCTCCTCCGAATAATTCATAGAAGACTTTGAACACCAGGATAGTGTCCGGCTCTACAAAATAAATTCCACAAACCACCGTAGAGAGAATAATATTCACACAAGTTCAATCTGCTGACGTATTT
The DNA here is from genome assembly GCF_018294505.1 of Triticum aestivum. NCBI lineage: Eukaryota > Viridiplantae > Streptophyta > Magnoliopsida > Poales > Poaceae > Triticum > Triticum aestivum. The sequence continues at coordinate 335,756,837 of NC_057813.1, forward strand.
CGTGGCATGACGTCACACCACAGCCAAGCCTTTACTCGAATTGTTTTTATTGTCCCACCTCAGCGCGTTTAGCGAAGCGGTTTCCTTGGCACGTCTTGTCAAAGCAGAGATCGCGTCCCCTTATTCCGGGATTCTCATCAATACGGATGTGGGTAACCCAACCGCGCCCGTTGGCATGCCCCCTCCATCGAAGGCGAGTCCCAAACGGTCACGGGGACGACTCATGGTATTCAACCCCTTTATAACGAGACCAAGGCCTGTTTCTTTTCTTCAATCTTCAATCGAATCCACCCCTCACCCCAAGTTCCAACACCCAAGGCTCCAGATTCAGGCGCTTCGGACCTTCGACAATGTCCGGCTCCGACTTACAAGGCCGGTGGATGCCTTCTTCCGTCACGGAAGAAGATGTGCTAAAGCTGAGAGACGTCAGGTATCTAACCGGCGAAATTTCACATAGGCTGCCCGCCCAAGGGCAAGTCATTCCTACTCCCGAGCCTGGTGAGAGCGTGGTGTTCGTGTCTCACTTCCGTAGGGGTTTAGGCTTCCTGATGGACCCCTTCGTGAGGGGGCTCATGTTTTATTATGGGCTGGAATTCCATGACTTGGATCCGGAGTCCATCCTCCACATCTCGTCATTCATTGTTGTATGCGAAGCCTTCCTACGCACTACCCCTCACTTCGGATTGTGGCTCAAGACCTTCAACGTGGAGCCGAAGATGATCGAGGGGCGGTAGGCAGAGTGCGGAGGGGCAGTTATAAGCAAGAGGGCTGACGCCCCATGGCCCGAGGGCTTTTTTCAAGAGGAGCTTAGTTTGTGGCAACAGGAGTGGTTCTATATCACCGCTCCCAGGGGCACCAGATGGGTGGCCGCCTGCCTTTCGCTCGGGCCCTCCACAACGGCTGGCATCATGGGCCAACAAAGGGCTTGCCTGGGGGCCGTCCAAGGACGTACCACTATTACAGGGCCGTATTCGAGACCTCCAAGAGAGGGAGATCAATCTGGTTGTAGTGGCGCAGGTCATGCTGATTCGGCGTCTTCTGCCCTGCAAACGTCGCCCCCTCCGCCTTTGGGAATTCAATCCAGGGACCACAAGCTCTCCAACACTTCATGGGTGCGACGCCCGTGGAGATGTATAAACTATTCTTTGGATCACAAGAGATGTGTCCGGACTTGACCGAGGACGCAGGTCTGAGCTGCAATCACCCGGATACTCAAGTAAGTAGTCTTGTGCCCGGACATGCTATCCATACATTTGTTATAAAGTTGCCCTTTAAAGAGCTGTCCCTTGAACAGGAATGGATAGCAAAAGCAAAACTAGTAAGGTGTCCGGCCCCCCTCCCTGAGACCACGCCGGATCCTGTGTTAACCAAGATACTGGAGGCTACGCCTTCGGAAGAGGGCGAAGGGGGGAATAGGAAAGCTACTGCCTCCGCTAAGGAGGCTCTCAAGAAAGGGGGGATCGAGAATCCCTCCCTCGCGGGGGAGAAGAGGACCGCTTCTGAAGATCCGGAGGCCAAGGCCTCAAAGCGGGGGAAGAAATCTTCACCAGAGGGTCCCGCGCCGGGAGGGGCCCCGACCACATTATTTCCCCAAGGAAATCAGCCCTCTAGCGAGCCGTAAGTGGAAAGGGGAGTTTTGTAATAAGGGACATCCCTGTTTTTATTTCTGAAGATAAACGGAGTTATTACCTTGTAGTTCGGATCTCAGCCCTTCTCAGCAGAGCTCATCTTCGAGGGATCTTCGTCCGGAGATGATGGAGAGCGAAACGCCTCCATCTGCCGCACCGTCAGGCGGGCGGACGACCCTGAGCTGTCGTTGCGGAGGGTTTTCCCGAGTCCGGCGGAGCCGGAAGGTTCATCACCAACTGGTGTACGGTCGGAGGAGCTGAAGGATCTGGTCGGGCAAGCGTCTATCTCAGAAGATCACCGTATGTTAATGGGTATGGTGATTGAAAAGATTTCATCCGTTGAGAGCGGGTTGCATGAGGCCGTCAGAAGTTTACTGACGGGGTTTGAGGTACGCAAAAATGATATACCTTTTGACAGTGTTGCATATAGAATGCGCCCTGTATAGATAGTAGCCCCTGAGACTTGGTACGTTGTCAAAAGCGACATCATGCCGAGGATCGTAATCTCAGTTTGTAAGATGTCGCCCTTCCTATACAGGTGGCGGATCGTTCGGTGGCCAGCCGGACTAATAGAGTTGCCGAACTGAAGCGACAACTTGACGTTGCGGATGCGGACATCACGCTGGTCAATAAACGACTTGACGAGTCACAAGGTATGTGGCTTCTTCGCGGACACCTGGTAAGGGAGCTTGACGCCCGTGCCTTACAACATGTATGCTTAATGCAGATGGTGCCGCTGGTATGGAGGACCTTCGGGCAGAGCTTGCCCGAGCCAAGGAGCAAGCCAGAAAAAGTAATGCGGCTGCCTTGAAGGCGGCCGAAGAGCTAAAAGCCGAACATGCTGCTCACTACCGAAGCAGGGAGGAAATGGCCGAAATGGCCGTGAAGCTGAAGGATTCTACCGACCGCTATGAGTTTCTTGAAGGAGAACGCCGAGTGGAGCAAGAGGTTGTGAAGAAGGCCACCGCCGAAGCCAAGGATGCCCGCTCCGCGATGAGAGCTATGAAGGAGGAGCTACGTCAAGCCGGGGATATTGCGGCTGGAAAGCCCTTTCTGCTGCGGAGGAAGTTCACGGATCCGAAGTATGCTCAGTTGGGCCAACTGTGGGGTGCAGAGGATGCTTATCTGGATTTGGCGGCGAGTGCCGCAGACGCGGTCGCACACTTCCGAGGCCAAAAGGATCACGGAATGGAAGAGCTTTTTTGGTCGTAGTTCCATAGTCCAGAGCGTCCACTTCCATTAACTGATCGGTTAGCCGAATGGGCTGAGCTGAATAGGTTGTCTGGACTTGCCATGAAGGACGTCGTGACTCATTCGTGGCCAGAAAGGCCCGAGCCGAAGAGTTATTTTGGCTTGGTGCAGGAGTTTCTTGATGCGGTGCCGCATATCGATGCAATGAAACGGTCGGCATGCATAGAGGGTGCACGGATGGCTCTCGCCCGTGTCAAGACATACTAGGCAGAGATGAAGGCCACTGCTGTTGCATCCTAGGATTTGGACAGGAGCCGATTACCTGCCGAGCACTATTTTGAGGAAGTCCTGCAGGGCGCTCGTTTAATAGAGACGCAGTGCTCGAAAAATGTTATGTTCAAGTGACATGTATGATTTGTGAAACCATGTTTCAAATATAATATAAGGGCTTTTTTATACTTGTGCGTTCAAGTGTTGAAATACCTCCTGTGCGGCCGTTAATGTATATATGTATATAACCTGAAAGATGGCAGTCTTCGGCTTCAGCCTCCACGCACATAGTGCGGGGGTGTTTGCAAAAAAGGGGGCACATTTTCACACTTAATCCAACGTCTTGGTCCTGTTAAGGAGGTGGTAGCGTGGCAAACTAGGCAACCAGACTATAATGCTTTATCACTTTCACTTAGCCATAGGAGTTCAATGGTGGGGCTACTATATAGCCCCTAGGGGCACCGCGCTCTCCAAATTTCGAGGCGCGTATGTGCCTGACCGGGAAACGGCCCTTCGTTAAAGCGGAGGAATTCTAAACATTCCGGTGGTCGATCGAGTGGTTAACCAGTCTCTCGCTATATCATGACAGTCAGTTTTCGGCTTTCTCTACTGAGGTGCTCACCTGGACGAACCGGGGCACAATCGCAGTAGTTCTCCTGGTGCCGCGTTAGCCGATAGAGCGGAACGTAAGGCAGCAAAACACAGGAGCCGGGCAAACCCAACATTTGACCAAAGACATGATTCGGAGCTGATGCATATAAGGCCTAACTCGAGACGCCGAACACTCCCTACGGTATTCGGTCTTTATGAAGATGGGTAGAACAATGCCCTAAGACCCTAATGTCCAGGCACGCGCAAAAATTTCTGACGCGGCCGATGCCAAAACGCCAGCCTCCTCCTCGGTTATAGTGAGGAACAGGGGGATGTGTATCAACAAGAGACAGTAAGAGAGGTTGACGCAGGGTCTTAATCTGAAAAGAATCCTTGCAACGGGTCCCTACTGCACGTCTGCGCATGTGTCTCCGTTGTGCCGTATCCTGGATGGGTGTAGCATGGTGTTCGTCTGTAAAAGAGAAGAACTTAGTTGGAAAAAGGGATCGTGCGAAAAATGTATAAACAGAGTATAATTCAAAAATGAATAAAATTGAGCTTTATTGTCTCTTATTGTACATGCGTGCAACCCCTTGTAAGGGGGTACGCGGCTAGTAAGCCCCTTGTTTATTTATGCCGGACTCGCCTAACCGTGTCCGGGATCTGAATGACCTGTTTAGGTGCTTTGATCAGCAAAGCCGGATTAATGTGTGGCTGTCATGGTAGTCTCACTTTCTTTCATATTCAAGGAACACTCGAGGTTTCCCTTGAATGAGATGATTCCGCATGGACCGGGCATTTTGAGTGTAAGAGATGCATAATGTGGTATTGCGTTAAAGCGGGCGAAGGCTTCGCGTCCCAATAGTGCTTGATGGCTACTTTTAAATGGGGCGATGTGGAAGACTAACTTTTCGCGACGGAAGTTGTCGGATGCGCCGAACACAACTTCCAGTGGTAGAGAGCCCGTACAATGGGCATATGGGCCTGGCATCACTCCTCTAAAGGAAGTGTTACTATGGCGTATTTTGGTTGGGTCTATCCCCATTCTACGGATTGTATCCTGATATAGCAGGTTTAGATCGCTGCCGCCGTCCATTAGGACGCCGTCCATTAGGACTTGTGTAAATTGTAGTCCGTCGATTATAGGATTTAATATCAGAGCAGTCCATCCTGCATTCCGGATACTTCCGGAGTAATCCTGATGGTCGAAGGTGATTGGTTTTGACATCCAGTGTCGGGGCTCCGCTGGGGTGGACCGTGCGGCGCGTACTTTAATGGGCACCGCTCTATTTTTGCCTGTTGTCACTTGAAGTGAGTTTACTGTTTTGACCTCTTGTGGGAAATTCCTTTGTTTTACGGTGCTCTGCTTGTGGAGTTCGTCGTCGTCCTCGCTTGGTGTGTCGAGCCCCTTGTGTTCGGCATTAAGTCGGCTGTACTGTTTGAAGACCCAACAATCTCTATGGGTATGGTTTGCAGGTTTCCCGGAGGTACTGTGGATTTGGCATATCTTGTCCAAGATTTTGTTTAGGTTGGATAGCTCATCGATGTTGTCCTTGAGAGGCGGTATTTTGTTGTACTGCCGAGAGCTTTTGAATCCGGCATTGAGTGCCGTGCTCTTTGGGCCATTTCCTTTAGTCCGGCGCTGGTCCTTGCTGCGTTGTGGTTACCCATTTCCATCCATGACCTCGGATGTACTTGGGTCACTGGTGCTGCATCTTGCCAGCCAGCTATCCTCTCCCTCTCAAAAGCGGGTCATGAGGCTTGTTAGTGCGGCCATTGTTCTTGGCTTTTCCTGGCAGAGGTGTATGGCGAGCCATTCGCCTCGAACGTTATGTTTGAAGGCTGCTAAGGCTTCGGCGTTCGGACAGTCGACTATTTGGTTCTTTTTGATGAGGAACATGTTCCAGAATTTGCGGGTTGACTCTCCGGGCTGTTGAGTTATGTGACTTAAATCGTCTGCATCCGGAGGGCGGACATAAGTCCCCTGAAAATTTGCCCGAAACGCATCCTCGAGCTCTTCCCAACTTCCAATGGTATTTTCTGGGAGGCTTTTGAGCCAATGCCGGGCTGGCCCTTTGAGCTTTAGGGGTAAGTATTTTATGGCGTGGAGGTCATCTCCTCTAGCCATATGTATGTGCAGGATGTAATCCTCAATCCAGACTCCAGGGTCTGTTGTTCCGTCGTATGCCTCTATGTTTACGGGCTTGAATCCCGCTGGAAATTCATGATCTAGCACCTCATCGGTGAAACATAGGGTGTGTGCAGTGCCCCTGTATTTGGGTGTGCCGTGATTTTCGAATACTCGACGTGTTGTGTTGCTTTCTGGAGCTTGCTTTCTTGGCCCATAGATGGACCTGACCGGGCCATCCTTTTTGTGAGGATCCTTATGCGAATCATGTGCCGGCTTGTGTGCGGAGCTGCTTGCCGCTCTTTGTTTGTCATGTGGTCGTCTATCCGACCGGGCGGCCTCTTTGTTCTTTGATTGTGGGGGCTCTACGGCCTCCTCGTCAAATTCGGGCAGTAGTTTGCGCTTCGGGTAGCTTTTTGCTTGGCGACTGTCACCGTATTTGTTTGCGGTCTTGAGTACCTTGATCCATCTCATTCTGAGTACGTCTTCTGCTATTTTGAGCTTCCGCTTCTGCTTCTTCAGACTTCGTGCAGTGGCGACGAGCCTTTTGTGGAGGTTCTTCTGCTCCAACGATGTGTCCGGCGTGAGATCGTCCGGACTGTTGTTTTCGCCGGGGATGGATTGCTTATCCAATTCACCCTGTTCGGATGGTTGTTCAGGGGCATGTTCGTCGTCCACCGGTTCGCCCTGCTCTATGGCTGGGTCTATATGGGTGCTGTCGTTGTCGAGGCGGGACTTTGAGCGGCGTTTACGTTGCCGTTTTGACTGTTTTTCGAGGGAATTATCCTCCGCGGTGTCCCGTTGTTCCTCGTTATCGCTTCCTTTAGGTGTATCCACCATATATACATCGTGAGTTGAGGTGGCCTTCCAGTGCCCTGTAGGCACTGGTTCTTGGTCGTCTCCGGCATCGTCGTCCATACCGTCGATGTCTTCGGAGTCGAAGTCTAGCATATCGGTTAATTCATCGACAGTGGCTATATAGTGGGTGGTGGGTGGGCTTTGAATTTTTTTGTTGTCCGCATCCCAACCGTTCTGACCATAATCCGGCCAGGGCTCTCCTGGTAAGGAGAGACACTTTAGCGAATTCAGGATGTCGCCAAAATGCGAGTGCTGAAATATGTCCGCAGCGGTGAACTCCATGAATGGCGCCCAATCAGATTCGATTGGTAGGGGCGCGGAAGGCTCGGGGTCCGGAGAGGAGTCCGACACCTTGGAGTCACGAGTTTCACAAGGGACAGGGTCAGTATTCGGTTCTATCGCCGTAGAGGTAGCAGCCCCCGAGGCGGTGTCCAGCCACGCATCCTCGATCGGCGCAGTCAGCTCCGAGCTAAGGGTCGGAGCGGACTCTTGTGCGGCCTCCAGGGCACTGTCCGGCAGAAGAGCTAAATCATGCCCATCGTGACAGTGCTGCGCGCTCGGCTGTGGCTCGAATCCATCGAAGATCAAGTCTCCGCGAATGTCGGTCGTATAGTTCAAACTTCTAAATCTGACCTGATGGCCAGGGACGTAGCTTTCGATCTGCTCCAGATGGCCAAGTGAATTGGCCCGCAGTGCAAAGCCACCGAATACGAAGATCTGTCCGGGGAGAAAAGTCTCACCCTACACCACGTTGTTGTTGATGATCGAAGGAGTCATCGGGCCTATGGGTGACGACATAGAGGAACTCTCAATGAAAGCACCAATGTCGGTGTCAAAACCGGCGGATCTCGGGTAGGGGGTCCCGAACTGTGCGTCTAGGCAGATGGTAACAGGAGACAAGGGACATGATGTTTTTACCCAGGTTCGGGCCCTCTCGGTGGAGGTAAAACCCAACTCCTTCTTGATTAATATTGATGATATGGGTAGTACAAGAGTAGATCTACCACGAGATCAAGGAGGCTAAACCCTAGAAGCTAGCCTATGGTATGATTGTTGTTCGTCCTCCGGACTAAAACCCTCCGGTTTATATAGACACCGGAGAGGGCTAGGGTTACATATAGTCGGTTACAATGGTAGGAGATCTACATATCCGTATCGCCAAGCTTGCCTTCCACGCCAAGGAAAGTCCCATCCGGACACGGGACGAAGTCTTCAATCTTGTATCTTCATAGTCTTGGAGTCCGGCCAATGAAGATAGTTCGGCTATCCGGACACCCCCTAGTCCAGGACTCCCTCACACACCATCATCACCAACTCTGCTTTTTATAAGAGTATATATCCTGCTAGTATAAGAGTACTAGCAAGATGCCCATGCATTGCGCGGAACATCAAGATGCATTTCTATACCCCTATATAGTGTGGTCGCTGGATAAGCTAATCCGACAGTGCAGAGATGGCAAATCCGAGCACTACTGGCCGTTGGATATCATCAACATTCCACCAGATTCTGCCACATGTACAATTTAGGAGACTCCATGGTTGAACTTAAGCATAATGCACAAACCTCAAAACACAAGCACTTCTCCTTTGTTCTAGAATCTTCCATATCATTATTGTCCAAACTTTTTTTCCAAATGAATTGCCATTATTTGTTTTTTACTTTATGCTTTACAATGCACAACCCATGAACCTTAACATTTTTATGAAACTAATTGATTTTGAATGAAATGAACTATTAGAACTAAATGAACATCTACATCATGCATATATGATTCAAAGCTTTACATGCTATAGTGTGTATTTATTCATAAGTTGGTTTCCAAATCTCATGGTTCAATGCATGTGTTCCTTACTAGTGTATGAGTAGTTTATCTTGTGGGAGAAAAGGATGAACGAGGGAATGCCTTATTTGCAAATGTGGAGAGGGGTGTGGGTATCTTTGTGCAAAATTGCCATAGTTTCATTCCTATCCGTCAGATATAAATCGGACAGTCTATACTGCAGGATGGTAGGCACACCATCATCAACAACTCTGTTTTTTACAAGAGTAGAGTAGAGATAGAGATAGAGACTACCACTACCAATGTGCTGGCCTATGCGTTGCAATGGATCCAAAGTTGTAGAATAATACTTGTTCACGGGCTTGGAATATAAACACTCTAGTTTTGATATACATGTGTCAGCAGACATGATAGCTTGTCCATGGAAGTTGAACCATGGCGACCATCATGTTTCTTGTTTCTACCACTGCCACACCCACATGCGATTCCCATGACACCGCTCCAACCCACGGCACGATATCCCCCGACGTGTGCCTCATCCCTCTCAGCCCCACCGCTTCTCTGCCTTTGTGTGCATGACATGGGCCAGCTGAACTACGGTGACCATCAACTTTCTACCGCAGCCACACCCGATTGGACGCGGTTTGCCTGCTCCGCTCATGTGCTCCGATCTGTACTCCCGCACCATAGATTTTTCATCCAGCGGTTGTGACACATTTTGTCTCGGGCATCAATCCTCAGCTGGAGTACTTCTGTACAACAGGTAGTACCCGCCGGTGTGGCCATCTACGCCTCGTAACGCCCCGACGCCCAGCTGTGGCACCCTCGCCACGGCCACGCCACCACTGGCCGGTTCATCTCGAACGAGTGAGTCGCGAACCATGCCACCACCATGAGAATGACATGTGGGCCAGCCGTATTTAAGGTCCGCATGTCATTGACTCATAGGCCGGTGCACTAAGCCACTGAAGCTTGGTCCCGTGGGCCCCGAGAGGGAAATGTAACTCCTACCAAACCCGGAATTTGTTTCTTACTACTACCAACTAGTAAGGTACACGTGCATTGCACGCATGAGATTCTGGTGGTTTGCGCATTATGCTTAAGGGCCTGTTTGGTTTGCAGCCTAAGGTTGCCATGCCTAAGCTTAGGCGTGCCACTATATCTTAGGCATGTGTTTGGTTCATTGCCACACCTGTGGCTTGCCACACTTTTCTAGCTACATGGTCCACATGTCATAGACTCAACTTCTTGCCAAATCTTGCCACACTTGTGGTGGCCATTTTGTTAGCCACACTTTTTGTGGCAGCCACACTTTGCCTAAGCTTAGTTATGGAAAAGTTAGTCATGAACCAAACAGACCCTAAGTTCAACCATGGAGTCTTCTAGATTCTATGTGTGGCAGAATCTGGTGGAATGTAGATGATATCCAACGGCCAGTAGTTGCTCGGATTAGCCATCTTTGTACCATCGGATTGGCTTCATCCAACGACCAACTTTCAAAGTTATTCACACACTATATAGGGGTATAGATATAGATGTGTCAGCCCGTGCGTTTGGATCCAAAGTATATCTATTTAGTGGAGTGCACTCTAAACACATTATCTATTTATTTTTCTCTAACCTTTCGTAGCCATGCAACCAAGCCACATAAGCTTCATGGGTGCCTTCCACATCATATTATTCATACTACATTGACTGAAAAAAGATAAATCACCCAAAACAAGATCTTCCTGTTTTTTGTTCCTACGATGTTGTGCCGTGCACGTACCTAGTTGTATAGTGGTAGTACTAGTTGTATAGTACAAACTTGGTACTAGTAGGAGTAGTAGTACGGAATGCTCCTACTCTATCAACGAGCCCCATCTGACACCAAATTTCTTGGCTTCCGTGCTACAGTTAGATTTTCCCCTCCTTTTTGTTTTCCAACCCAGCGGCAGGCGGGGTGCGGTTTGCCAATAGTTGGTTTGCTCAACAGCGGTCCCACATGAAAGTGAAAATGCTAGGCAACACGCCTTCCCCAAACTATGTGGCTTGCCGGATGGGCCGTGGAGTACTCCCGATTCCCGGGCATGTGGGGGTGCGAGGCGAATGCGCAGGCCTTTTCCTTTTACTAGCAATGTGGCTGTGCATTGCGACGGATCCAAAGTAGTAGAATAGTAGTACTTATTCACAAACTTGAAAGAAATCACTCTTGTTTTGATATAATCATATATTACTTTTCACTCAAAATATATTTCTCAGGCTGTTTTGATGAGGTGAGGGAGGGATGTTGTTGCTTTCAAGAAAATAAGGGGTTTTCTGCAAATTGGAGCAGAGAAGTGGGCTATTGTTGACTTACCTCACAACCGTTAGATGCAGATCTAATGGTCAGAAACGACGGATGGCAGACACACCACCATCACCAACTGAGTCTTTTATAGGAGTAGGAGTAGAGAAACATGTATAAATTGTAACATTTGGTTTTGCTCCTTGGCACGATCGATAGATAGAAATAATGATTGGAAACGCTAGGGCGGGGCTATTTCCACCAGATAAGCAGGGTACGTAGTAGCTAGGTTGGCGCATCATCGGTTTGGTCACATGCGGCCCGACATGTTCTAGTGTTTCTAGCAAGATGCCCGCGCGTTGCACGAAGTTGATGGAAAAGGTAAGCACAACTTATAAATTGACGGATGGAGTACTAGTAACAGTGATGCATATAATTAAGCAAAGGGATCGCACATGCCGGTATTGACTGGAACGAGAATGCAATAGCACAATAAGAATTAAGGCCATGATGATGCGTTCGCAGTGGTGGTTACAGGAGGCAAGAAGAAAGATGCATCCATCAACGTACAACCTCCTCCTCCTCAACCTAGTGCACCGGGCCACCGACCGGCGGCGACTTTTGTGGCGAGGTCAAGGTGCTTCTCAGCAAAGGCATCCAAGGCTTCCATCTGGTTGAGGAAGACCAACGTCGTAGCATCCTCATTGGCCTTGTAGATACCTATGTACACGATTTGCTCGTACACGTGGATGTGTAGGTCGACAAATTCTTGCAGGGTGAGGCGCCTCACGGCGAGCGCGACCTCCAGGTGGACATTCCTCGTGGCGTCGGTGGGCAGTCACAGGGCCACCAGTGCTTGAAAGAGGTTCCAGCCATGGAGGCCGATTAGGGTGGCAGGCAATGAGGAGCCCGGGCGCGTGGGCTGGAGGAGAAGGGTGATGTCATCCGCGAGCTTCTTGAGGACGGTGAACTTGTTGGTGGTGGCAACAATCATCTGGTCCAACTGAGGGTCGTAGTTTGCATCGACGGCGGCCATCCACCAGCTAGTCGCGAACACCGTCTGGAGACAATCCTCGGTGCCATGCCGCAGGCCGACATCATGGACCATCTGGCACAGCCGCTGGCTGCTCGCGCGCATCGCCTCCATGGGTCTGGACTGAGCACTTTTGCTTAGTGTAGGTGCTTAGGCAAATGCTTAGGTGCGTACGATGTGGTAGATGCATTGGAATGGAGGGGCGCCTTTATATGAGGGCAAACTGCGTTGCATTCACATCGTGCATCTTCTTTTCCCGGTCCTTCTCCCATTACTTCCCTCATGCATTAATTGAAGGAGGATGCATTGGCCATTCAACATTTCAGGAAGCGCTACCCCCTCCCTCGTCTGCATTAAAGCCGTATCGGGAACTGCGCCACCCGCTGTCAAATTGAATAGTACTGCGCCGCCCGCTGCACGCCCGGCTGAATACGCCTCCTCGCCTCCATCAAAGCCCTCTGTTAAACCCGCATGAAAAATGAGAAACCTACTCTGGCCACACGTCCATTCATGAGCGGCCCGGAATTAAGTGCAACACCGGCCGAGCTCCTCCCGTCCGCCCTCAGTTTAAACGAGGCCAGACGCCGGCCAAGCTCCTACCGTCCGCCCTCTATTTAAACGAGGCCAGATAGACAGTGGGCAAGAATCGCACCCCTTTGCTGCTCCCCCTACTCCTCCTTCACCATTTTGTTCACTCTTCCGATGTCTTACGAGGAGCCGTTCTCCGGCATACTACCTGGCTGGGTGGCCCGCCGAGCCCTCCGAATACGGGCAAGGCCGCTCGGTGCTTCACCAACCTCGCTTGGCCCGACGGAGCCAGTTGCCGCCCCAAGCAGGCGTGTGGTTCAACAACTCACCTCTCCAGTTCAGCTCGATGAGGAGTGGCGAGTTGCTCCATGCCGGCACGGCATCGAGCACGCCGGTATGGGCGTCGTCGCTGCCGCGTCGTACCGCTCCACCAGTGTATGTGGTGGCCGTGCCTCCCATGTTTGTGGGCGCGCCTCCCCTGCCTGCGGCCGCGCCTCCCGTGCCTGCCGCAATGCCATGCAGGCAAAGATAGAAGCCGGGTGCATGGAGAGAGACGAGTTGGTGGCCAGCTTCTCCATGTCCGCTGCCATCATCGAGGAGAAGTAGAACATGGGAGGCTGCCGCCACTTGGGTCCCATGAAGGTCACCACCGAGGCGATGACTGCGCATTCAGGTGGTTTCTTTGCTTCTTCGTCTCTTCCAAGGACCTTTGTCAACCCCTCAAGTGTCTGCCGGACATGAGGAAGACAAAGGGACCACGGGCGACCATTTAGATTAGGTACTCACTCTCCAGCTGGCGGGAAATATTTGTTCTAACAATGTATAAATTGTATGTATCTATAACTAAAATAAGTCTAGATACATCCATTTCTAGGACAAGTATTTCGAGACGGAGGGAGTATTAATTATACCAAGAGAGCCGGATTAGCACCGCTTAGTTCATGTAAATGTAATGCATCCATCATGTTTATATGAAGATCCGGCTTTTTTATACGAAATCCTTCATGCTTATATGAAAGCAGTCCGTGTTTGCACAAATTTCATCTGGTTGGTTAGAGTTGTGAAAATGTATGCCGCTGGCGTTTGATGTCGTCCTCCGCGGAAGGAAGCGGGAGGAAATTTGCCGGCTGCCGTTGGAGATGGTCTTATGCTGGAAATAATAGATTGACATCCAATTCATTTGAGTTAATTGCGTGTATGATTCTCCCTCTATAAAAAGTTAATTGCATGTACAATGTACATGTGACTTGCAGGGTGGCTACAACTTCGTACAGAAAGTCAAAAAGAAACAAGTCCATCCTTAATCTTGTATTCTAAGTACTCTGTGGGTTCCACTGTCAGTACAGTAGTGAAAGAAGTATATATTAAATAATATAAAAATCTAAAGTTAAAGACATAATTCGAACTCAGGTCATCGCCTTGCGAGCATCCGGCGCTAACCAGTCCAGCACATTTTTGTTGTAGACCATGCTGGAGATATATCTCCATGTCTACTCTTATACTCCATCCGTTCCTAAATATTTGTCTTTTTCAGATTTCAAATGGACTACCACATACAGATGTGTATGTAGACATATTTTAGAGTGTAGATTCACTCATTTTTCTCTGTATGTAGTCATTTGTTGAAATCTATAAAAAGATAAATATTTAGGAATGGAGGGAGTAGAAAACGGAGTTGGTGATGATGGTGTGCGTGCCATCCTGCAATATAGGCCGTCGGATTTATATCTAACAGATAGGAAGGAAACTATGACAATTTTGCAAAAATATACCCACACCCCTCTCCATGTTCGCAAATAAGGCCTTCCCTCGTTCATCCTTTTCTCTCACAAGATAAACTACTCATACAAATGCATCTTGATGTTCCGTGCAATGCACGAGTGTCTAGCTAGTTTCTTTTAAAATAGTTACTGCAATAATTGGGTTGAAGTGATATGTTTTATGTCTGCCCCGAATGATTTCAGATTCACTAGTAGTAATAAAGAAAAGGTTGCCTTATTAATTAATAGAAAACAGGGTGAAAAATATGACATGAGGCTGGTAAAAATGAGGCACACTGGGTTCAGCATCTTAGTCACTACAGTTGTGCGCGCGCGAGAAGTCTACATATCGAGGGGGCTATGAAGAAAAAGACGTATCAAGTGTGTCTGAGCGAGGCACAGAGACACAATGTTTGAGAGAGAAACCAATTGACAGATTAAGATCAGATCGAGTTGTCACCCTTCTGTTGTCATTGTTGGGGGGGGGGAGAGAAAGACGTATCGAGAGTGTGCGCGGTAGGCACAGAGGCACAACTAGCGAGTGCGTGTTTGAAACAGGAGTAGATAGATTACTATCAAGATCGAGGTGCCACCCTACTCCTTCGGTGTCGGGTAGTGTGTGTGTGTGTTTGTGATAGAAGCCAGTCGATAGATTAGTATCAAGATCGAGGTGTCACCCTACTCCTTCGGTGTCGGGAAGTGTGTGTGTGTGGGGGGGAAGTGACACTTACATATCTTTACTCTTATAAAAATAGAGTTGGTGATGATGGTGTTCCTGCCATCCTGCAACATAGGCCATCCGATTTATATCCGACGGATAGGAAGGAAACTATGGAAATTTTGCAAGAAGATACCCACACACCTCTCCACATTTGCAAATAAGGCATTCCCTCGCTCATCCTTTTTTCCCACAAGATAAACTACGCATACAAATGCATCTTGATGTTCCGTGCAACGCATGGGCATCTTGCTAGTAGGGAGAGGGAGTTTGTGTGACACATATCTAGCTATATTAAGGGATTGGTAGATAGCATGTGTGCGAGGCATACTTAAAGCATCAAGAAGATAAACAAACGGTGTGCATGCATGTGCCAAAAAAATGAAGCGAGAAACAATGTGTACGCGCGCACGTGTGTGTGTGTGTGTGTGTGAGAGAGAGAGAGAGAGAGAGAGAGAGAGAGAGAGCGAAATCTCAAAACAAAAGGTGCTCTGCTGGAATCCCATTATATGTATTCATATGGTTCCAGAACTCGAGTTAACCTTAGGCATATGTGTGAGAGACATAATTATACTTTGAGACATTAGTGGCTGTGGGCGGGCGGAATTAAAGGGGTGGGTGTGTTCGACAGAGAGAGCGTGTGTGTTTATGTGTGAGAGACTTGTAGGACGGGGTAGAAAGACGAGTTCTAACCTTGACAGAGGGAGAGAAATAGACGAAGTGCGCGTGTGTGATTCCGATGCCCACAGGGAAATGAGATATCTATGCGTGTGAGAGAGATTGCACAATTCATTCACCTATCACTATCTAGCGATCGTGGACGTGCATCGCTTGAACATAAATCAATATCTACTTCACATCGTGGCCAAAGGTACAATATCGATTCAACGCTATAAAGATTTGACACTCACATATCACATTTTTTTCTATCTAAATAAACCTTTTCAGTCGTGCATGCCTAAGTTATAGTGATATTTCTTAAAACAACCAATGTAGCTATCATGTACATGCACCATTGTTACTCTTGCATTCAAATTCATTAGTCTTGGATGATTTAAGGTTCTATTATGAAGTAATATATGTAATATTCATATATGAATTCAATGGGTACGCAATTTATGAAATGGAGGCTATGTAATCATATGAGGTAACACTTTTAAGTAGCGGACTACAATATCCATTTCTTTTGTGGGACTACAATATCCATTTATTTTTGTGCGCCTCTACACTAACACGTCAATGCATTATGTTTAAAGTAAATAACGAATGGCACTAAATTATCTATTTACACGAGAAATACATAGGCTGAGCGTTTGATCCCTTTTTCTGTGAACGCGCCTCTACACCCGTACGATTGGCCGCGCCTGTGTGAACGTCCAAGTTATCGGTGCATCATCCCGAGCTATTGTCTTTTTTTCCGGGGTGGACTTCATACCAGTTATTAACTGCTGACGCGTGCCCTGTGTACACAGTCTCGCATGACCTTCCCGCTAGCATGGTTCAAAATTAGTTGAAACTGGATATGAACGATCCCACGGGCGGCAAAATCTCCCGCCTCCTTCTAAAATTTCCGCCACCTAGTCTTTAGCATGCGAAATTCCTCTTTTGTCCTTGGTGCACGGAGACCAACAGTTACAATAACACCCTCATCTAGATAATAGGTCAGGGCTGCTTTGGTAACTTCCGGTTCCCCCACCACACGGCACCCCCATTTCCTCCCTCCCTCCCGCAAAAACGACTAACTCCACATCACCAGAGCATCTTACATCACGCCGTCCGTACTTCATCTGCCTTTCTACCCCTCCCCTCTCGAAACCCTAGATTGCTCATCCACCAGCGTACCAGAGCCCATTCACTGCCAGTGGTGTCCACCTCGCATATTGAAGACACTTTTGCAAGGTGGATATCATTACATCGTACCATTACATAATAGTTGGGGATAAATACAAGAGGCATACAATGCCACACGACTACAACATCATCATACATAAGAGCAACATCCGACTACGGATGAAACACAAACAGAAACTCAAACAACATCCACCCTGCTAGCCCAGGTTGCCGACCTGGAACCTATCCCCTGAACGACGAAGCAGAAGAAGAACTCAAAACAAGCAAGCATCGCTCTCACGTCATGGTCATCGTATTACCTGTACCTGCAACTGTTGTTGTAGTAATCGGTGAGCCACGAGGACTCAGCAATCCCATTACCATGGGTATCAAGACTAGCAAAGCTTAATAGGTATGGAATGGATAAGTAGTGAGGTTGCAGCAGCGACTAAGCATGATATGGTGGCTAACTTACGAATACAAGAATAAGACGAGAAGCTACGCAAACGGTCGCAAACTAGTAATGATCAAGAAGTGATCCTGAACTACTTACGATCAAACATAACCCAAACCGTGTTCACTTCCCGGACTCCACCGAAAAGAGACCATCACGGCTACACACGCGGTTGATGCATTTTAGTTAAGTCAAGTGTCAAGTTCTCTACAACCGGATATTAACTAATTCCCATCTGCCACATAACCGCGGGCACGGCTCTCGAAAGTTTATACCCTGCAGGGGTGTCCCAACTTAGCCCATCACAAGCTCTCACAATCAACGAAGGATATTCCTTCTCCCGGAAAGACCCGATCATCCTCGGAATCCCAGTTACAAGACATTTGGACAATGTTAAAACAAGACCAGCAAGACCGCCCGGATGTGCCGACAAATCCCGATAGGAGCTGCACATATCTCGTTCTCAGGGACGCTGGATGGGACAAGCTACGAGTATGTGAGGTGGCCCCACAGGCTGCCCAATTCGGACCAACACGTAGAGAAGAACTGGCCCGAGGGGGTTAAAATAAAGATGACCCTTGAGTCTGCAGAACCCAAGGGAAAAGTTAGTAGGTTGTTAGGCAAATGTAAAACCAAGGTTGGGCCTTGCTGGAGGAGTTTTATTCAAAGCAAACTGTCAAGGGGTTCCCATAAACCCGACCGCGTAAGGAACACAACATCAAGGAACATAACACCGGTATGACAGAAACTAAGGCGGCTAGAGTGGAACAAACACCAGGCATAAGGCCGAGCCTTCCATCCTTTACCAAGTATATAGATGCATTAATTAAAATAAGAGATATTGTGATATCCCAACATAATCCTGATCCAACATGGAGCAATCTTCAACTTCACCTGCAACTAACAAGGCTATAAGAGGGGCTGAGCAAAAGCGGTAACATAGCCAAACAACGGTTTGCTAGGAAGGGTGAAAATGTTAGAGGTTGACATGGCAATTTGGGAGGCTTGATAAACAAGTGCTAGGTAGCACAACATAGCGATAGAACGAAGCAACTAGCATATCAATGATAGTAGTGAGATCCAGGGTAACGGTCATCTTGCCTGACATCCTGCTAGGAAGAAGAACGAGTCCATGAAGAAGACGAACGGATGAAGATGAACCAAGCGTAGACGAACGAATCCTCACGATCGCAACGAAACAGGAACTATCAAGAAGAAGCACAACACGGTAAACACACAACACATAAACATGACATGATGCTCAACCAAGTATGATGCATGACAAGGCTATATGATGCTACTCATGGCAAGAGATGATGCATACAAGAACAACACATCAAAGCAAGTTTAAATGAGGCGGGAAACAACATACAACAAATCCAGTAGGTCCTCATATGCAAATTTCGAAATTGGTCCAGATCTGAATAAACCTTATGTTCAAGTAGTTAAATAGCAAGTTAATATGCACCAAGATGATCTACGCGAAATTCTAGTCAAGTTACATATAGAGTTCATTTAATTCGGAGCTACGACATAGAAGATATGAGCAAAACAAGTTAGACATGGCATTGATGCAAAATACATTCGAACATCAAGCAATCACACTCAAAACATGGATGCAACATGATAATATGAAACTACATGCAATTCGAAACAAGTTTCATAAAGAGCATGCTCAAAACGGAGCAACGGTGCAACACATACACTCCAAACCAGATATAACAACAATCTGCCCAAAACAGCAACTAGGCACTTTGCAAACAAGAAAACAACATGCTACAGGAATCATATGAGCATAAACTTGGATATGCACTTCATTTACAGATAACATACTTCAAATATCATTAAGGTTCAGGTTCATAGGCATAAAGATTAATCCACGATGATCAATGCAAAATGCAACTTTATAACATAGGAGCATATACATGAGCAGAGTTAATATGATGGCATGTTGGAAGCATGAAACAAAGATGCTACAACAACTATACATGGCAACCAAGGGCATGGCAGGAAAGTACACATAATAAAGAGAAAATTACATCATGGCATCATCTACATACGACTCATGGATTAGTGGGAACCAACAAGACAAGATTGAATGTTAAAACAGTTTCAGCAAGTGTAAAATAGCAACATTACAATAGCAAGTTTGCAAGCAGGAACAGAGGCATATGATATCCAAAATTACCAACCATGGCATGCGAACAAAGTTCTCATATCATACTTCAAAACATATAATTGGAGCATCTCCAAAAGAGGCATGGATCAATCAATAGCAAGCTCACAATAAGGCATCATGAACTTAACAGAAAACTGGAACAACATATAGGCATGTTCATGGCAATGAAAACATATGCTACAGGAAATATGTAAGGCACCACTAGAAATCTATAGCCAATGCTATGGAAAGCATAACCCAGGAAAACGCAATGAACTGTTTTTGGCCCAAGCTTACACTTCTTGGTAATTGGTACATTGACCTTCGCCAAACAACCCCAAGTTCGTAAGTAGGAATGTTTAAGCCTTTTCCTTTCCCATTCTTCAAATGGGGTAATCTCTTTATTCTTCATGGGAACTCTATTTAGGACATGACTTGCAATCATCAAAGCCCCCCCCCCCCACCATTCCTTGGAAAGTCCCGCTGTATCTAACATGGCGTTAACCAAATCAGTTAGAGTTTGGTTCTTTCGTTCGGCAACCCTGTTTGACTGGGGAGAGTAGGGAGGCACCCTTCCTCACAAAATAAATTGAACTCGTTGTAAAAATACTCTCCACCGTGATCCGACCTAAGCCTTTTGATCTTTCGATCGAGTTGATTCTCTACTTCGGCTTTATAGATTTTAAAGTAGTGCAAAGCCTCATCTTTTGTTTTAAACAAATATATCATGTAATATCTAGTAGAGTCATCGATTAGAGTCATGAAATATCTTTTTCCACCTTTTGTCAACACACCATTCATCTCACAAAGATCTGAATGTATGAGTTCAAGTGGTGCCAAATTCCTCGCCTCAACAGTCGCATGATACTTGCGAGTTTGCTTTGCTTGCACACAAATTTGGCACTTACAACCTTTGACAATTGTAAATTTTGGGATTAAACTCAAATTTGCTAGCCGCGTCATGACACCAAAGTTAATATGACAAAGTCGTGAATGCCAAACATTTGATTCGGTTTCAATGCAAACATGATTAATAACTTTAGTGCAAAAGTCTGAGAAAGATAAGCGGAACAAGCCTCCGCTCTCATAGCCCTTCCCAACAAATTGTCCACACTTAGATACTACAACCTTATTGGACTCAAATACCAATTTATAACCATCTCGACACAAACGAGAACCGATGACAAGATTTTTATTTATAGTAGGGACATGCTGCATGTTCTTAAGTCGCACGATCTTTCCCGAAGTAAACTTCAGATCGACCGTACCAACACCATGAACAGAAGCATGTGTCCCATTTCCCATCAGCACGGGTGTAGTTCTTGCGACCTAATAAGAAGAAAACATGTTTATGTCAGAACACACATGTACATTGGCACCGGTGTCAATCCACCAATCTGGAGAATGACATACTGAAAGAATGGTAAGAAATTTACCATACCCGACATCTTTCATGTCAACATCGCTAATAAAAACATTAGCGGCCTTGCTATCGTTCTCATTCTGACGCATGTCCCAGCGGTCCTTGCAGGATGAAGCCCAATGTTCTTCACTGCCACATACATGGCACTTTCCTTTCTTCTTATAAGTATCCTTCTTCTTGAAGTTGACAGGTTGTGGGGCTTTGTACTTGCCATCAAATTTTTGTTTGCCTGCATAGTTTTTGTTCTTGGGTTTGTGGGTTTGGAAATTTCTCTTTTGTACCGAATTGGCACTGGAAATCCCCTCATGGAAACGAGCACGTGTGTCTTTTGCCCTCGCCTTCTCTTCTACATCAAGAGTGCCAATTAGATTGACAACAGTAAACTCTTGCCTCTTATGCTCCAGAGAGGTAGAAAAATTCCTCCATGAAGGAGGAAGCTTAGCAATGATGCCTTCGGAAATGAATTTGTCCGGTAACACACAATTGAGATGCTCAAGTTCTTTAGTGAGCGGCTGAATCTCATGAGCCTGCTCAACAATGGAGCGGTCATCAATCATCTTGTAATCATGGTACTTTTCCATGATATACAACTCACTTCCTGCGTCCGCGACTCCAAACTTGGCTTCGAGCGCATCCCACATATCTTTACCGACCATGATGGTCATGAATGGATCGACAATCTTGTCGCCAAGAACACTCAAGACAGCATCTCTGAAGAGGGTGTCTGTAGCCTGGAAAGCTTGCTCCTGCTCAACAGTCAGCTCTCCCTCTGGCTTGCCTTTAGAGGCGTGAAAACAGTTCATGGTGGTAATCCAAAGAACTGCCCTCGCAGGCCACCTCTTACAGTTCACGCCCTCAAAAGGTGCGCGCTTGAGAGTTGCAGCAAAAGCAACAGGAGAAAATTGCCTACACATTTCAGGTTTTTGGATTGTTGAATAATTAGGAATTTTCCTGTTTAGTTTAATCCAGAAAAATAATGGATAAAACATGAATATCAATATATTGATGAAACTAGAAACTAGCAACAATTCGTTGAGACTAGTCATGCAATCAAAATCATAAGCAAAATACATCATATCCATGTCAATTGCTATTAGCAATAAACCAAATGCTAGACCTAATAGTGAGGATAAGATGGCATACGGCGCAATAGCAGAAGGTGCAGATGTCCTGATCATCATGTCGCTGAAGAGGTCGTTAATGTCGGGGAAGAAGATGTCGTTTGGGAACTCGTCGTCAGTGATGTCGCCGTTCGCAGCCACGATGAACAAGACTCCAGCATTTGCGTAAGGACGCTCCCCAAAAACCTGATCTCCCCTCTCCCGTACTGGATCACAAGAGGCGGGATTTTGGAGGCCTGCTGTCTCACTCTCCGGTGCACGCCAGGAAGCGAGATGGGAAAGAGGTAGGCGGTGCAATGCTTTGGAACAATGCAAAGAGTTGTGTCTCATTGGGAAGAGGAGCGACCTCTTATAGGAGTAACGAGATGAAACTGAAATGGACACACTAATTCTCATTAAGGAGAGGAGAAACAGACACACCACTAAAATCCTATTAAGTGGTCAGTTTTGTCTCCCATTAGTAGGCAAATCGTTTCAAGTTCTTGCTTGACAAAATATGCTAGCACGCACGGTATGAAGAAACCAATGTACTAATGAAGAAATGAAATCGAAACCAAAATATTGATGCCATCAATGAGGAGATGAATGTCATCATTCACCACCATTCGGTTTCATTTTCCACTAGAGCAAATATGTTAACTTCTTTCTTGTCATGCATGAATGTGCCACATGGGCCTATGGGATTTTCCTAGAAATTATTGGATATAACATATGGTTTAAATCCCAATAATTCTAACAATCCCCCACCAGATCCCAGAGGCACATCAAGTTTGCCTATGGTTCCAAAACATTGTTTATATACCGGTGTTTCGGTGGAGACTCTTAAGTTGAACTTCCACCTAGAACTCCATGCTACACTCGTTCACAACTTGAACAGTGGACTACACCTTGAACTGCAAGTTTTGTGCAAACAAGTTTCACGTAAAAGCCTTGACCGATACTAGACCGCTTAAACTTTCCCGCGGGTAGGAGCATATACGTCATACTCCGCGGCCTCTTCATGAGTTTATTAGAGAACACCCAACTCTCATAGACCGTGACGTTTAACAGTCTAACTCATATAGGTGCGTTGTTTCTAGATGTTCTATAGGACAACATCTTTGCCTACCCAAGCCTTTCAAAATACATTAAGATAAATATCAGCCTACCATACAGATTAGGAGAGAATTGCATCATAACGGAGTGGATTTTTTTCAAATAAATATTCTCCTCTCAGTTATCCAATAGTTTGTCTTGCCAATTCTAATTCATGGGATCTCCGATCAGAAAGAATGGGTTACCACCATGAACAACTTATGTAGTGGGTCTCAATCCCATCTCCTTCGATGCATTGTCTATCACATTTCGTGATAAACCCTTTGTGAAGGGATCTGCCAGATTCTTCGATGTGTTTATATAGTCCAATGCTATAACTCCGGAGTTTCTCATGAACCTGACAGATTTCAGTCTCCTTCTCACGTGTCTTGATGACTTCTTATTATCCTTAGAACTGTTTACCTTGACGATAACTGTATGATTATCACAGTTCATTAGAATAGCTGGTATTGGTTTTTCAACCACCGGCAAGTCCATCAAAAGTTCTCGAAGCCATTCTGCTTCAACTGTTGCCGTGTCTAATGCTGTGAGTTCTACTTCCATTGTTGACCTTGTTAAGATGGTCTGCTTGCAAGACTTCCAGGAAACAGCAGCACCACCAAGTGTAAACACATAACCACTTGTCGCTTTAAGCTCATCAGCATCAGATATCCAATTTGCATCACTATAACCTTAAGGTACTCTTGGATACCCGGTATAGTGAAGCCCATAACTCGCAGTACCTTTCAGATAGCGCATTATTCTCTCAAGTGCATGCCAATGAACATCTCCCGGGTTTGAAACAAACCGGCTTAGTTTACTCACAGAAAACGAGATGTCAGGCCTCGTAGCACTAGCTAAATACATAAGCGAGCCAATGATTTGAGAATATCTCAATTGATCCTTTGTTTCTCCTTTGTTCTTCCGAATTAAAACACTCGGATCATAAGGTGTCGGAGAAGGTTTGCAATCTGAATATCCAAAGCGATCCAGAATCTTCTCCACATAGTGAGACTGCAAGAGAGTGATCCCACCATCACCACCTCTTAAAAGCTTGATGTTCAAGATAACATCAGCTACTCCAAGGTCTTTCATCTCAAAGTTTTGATTCAGATAATCTTTCACTTCCTGAATGACCTTGAGATTTGTTCCAGATATAAGTATGTCATCAACATACAAACATAATATAACTCCTTCGCCCCCACCATGGCGATAGTACACACACTTGTCGGCTTCGTTTGCAACAAAGCCCGTAGATGTCAAAGTTCTTTTGAACTTCTCGTGCCACTGCTTAGGTGCTTGTCTCAAACCATACAAAGATTTCAATAATTTACACACTTTTCCTTCCTGACCATCTACTACAAAACCATCGGGTTGTTCCATGTAAATTTCCTCCTCCAACTCTCCATTTAGGAAAGCTGTCTTAACGTCCATTTGATGAACGAGAAGATTGTGTGAGGCGGCCAATGAGAGTAGTACTCGAATGGTGGTCAATCTGGCCACAGGCGCATAAGTATCAAAGAAATCTTCACCTTCTTTTTGGGTATAGCCCTTGGCAACAAGTCGTGCTTTGTACTTTTCAATTGTACCATCGGGCCTAAGCTTTTTCTTAAACACCCACTTACACCCTACAGGTTTACACCCATAAGGACGATCAGTGATCTCCCATGTCCCATTAGCCATGATAGAATCCATCTCACTACGCACAACTTCTTTCCAGTAGTCAGCATCAGAAGATGCATAAGCTTCTGAAATAGAAGTGGGAGTATCATTCACGAGGTACACAATGAAATCTTCACCAAATGACTTTGTGGTCCTTTGTCTCTTGCTCCTTCTAGGAGCTTCATTGTCATCCTCCTCAGGAATATCTGTCTGTTTCTTCTCGGAATGTTCCAATGGAACAGTAGGTCCAGGAGTTGTCTCTGACCTCTGACTAGATGAGCTAGGCACATCCTTCATAGGAAAAATATCCTCACAGAAAGTCGCATCATTCCACTCCATGATGGTACCAACATTCCTGCCAAGTACCTTAGATTTCACCACTAGAAACCTATAGCCAATGCTATGGAAAGCATAACCCAGGAAAACGCAATCAACTGTTTTTGGCCCAAGCTTATGCTTCTTGGTAATTGGTACATTGACCTTCGCCAAACAACCCCAAGTTCGTAAGTAGGAATGTTTAAGCCTTTTCCTTTCCCATTCTTCAAATGGGGTAATCTCTTTATTCTTCGTGGGAACTCTATTTAGGACATGACTTGCAGTCATCAAAGCCTCCCCCCAGCATTCCTTGGAAAGTCCCGCTGTATCTAACATGTCGTTAACCAAATCAGTTAGAGTTTGGTTCTTTCCTTTGGCGACCCCGTTTGACTGGGGAGAGTAGGGAGGCGTCCTCTCATGTATTATACCATGTTCCTCACATAATAAATTGAACTCGTTGGAAAAATACTCTCCACCACGATCCAACCTAAGCCTTTTGATCTTTCGATCGAGTTGATTCTCTGCTTCGGCTTTATAGATTTTAAAGTAGTGCAAAGCCTCATCTTTTGTTTTCAACAAATATATCATGCAATATCTAGTAGAGTCATCGATTAGAGTCATGAAATATCTTTTGCCACCTTTTTTCAACACACCATTCATCTCACAAAGATCTGAATGTATGAGTTCAAGTGGTGCCAAATTCATCGCCTCAACAGTCGCATGAGACTTGCGAGGTTGGTTTGCTTGCACACAAATTTGGCACTTAGAACCTTTGACAATTGTAAATTTTGGGATTAAACTCAAATTTGCTAGCCGCGTCATGACACCAAAGTTAATATGACAAAGTCGTGAATGCCAAACATTTGGTTCGGTTTCAATGCAAACATGATTAATAACTTTAGTGCAAAAGTCTGAGAAAGATAAGCGGAACAAGCCTCCGCTCTCATAGCCCTTCCCAACAAATTGTCCACACTTAGATACTACAACCTTATTGGACTCAAATACCAATTTATAACCATCTCGACACAAACGAGAACCACTGACAAGATTTTTATTTATAGCAGGGACATGCTGCACGTTCTTTAGTCGCACGATCTTTCCCGAAGTAAACTTCAGAGCGACCGTACCAACACCATGAATAGAAGCATGTGTCCCGTTTCCCATCAGCACGGGTGTAGTTCTTGTGACTTGATAAGAAGGAAACATGTTTATGTCAGAACACACATGTACATTGGCACCAGTGTCAATCCACCAATCTGGAGAATGACATACTGAAAGAATGGTAGGAAATTTACCATACCCGACATCTTTCATGTCAACATCGCCAATAACAACAATAGCGGTCTTGCTATTGTTCTCATTCTGACGCATGTCCCAGCGGTCCTTGCATGATGAAGCCCAATGTTCTTCACTGCCACATGCATGGCACTTTCCTTTCTTCTTATAAGTATCCTTATTCTTCTTGAAGTTGACAGGTTGTGGGGCTTTGTACTTGCCATCAAATTTTCCTTTTCCCGCATAGTTTTTGCTCTTGGGTTTGTGGGTTTGGAAATTTCTCTTTTGTACCAAATTGGCACTGGAATTCCCCTCATGGAAACGAGCACGTGTGTCTTTTGCCCTCGCGTTCTCTTCTACATCAAGAGTGCCAATTAGATTGACAACAGTAAACTCTTGCCTCTTATGCTTCAGAGAGGTAGCAAAATTCCTCCATGAAGGAGGAAGCTTGGCAATGATGCCTTCGGGAATGAATTTTTCCGGTAACACACAATTGAGATGCTCAAGTTATTTATTGAGCGACTGAATCTCATGAGCCTGCTCAACAACGGAGCGGTTATCAGTCATCTTGTAATCATGGTACTATTCCATGATATACAACTCACTTCCTGCGTCCGTGACTCCAAACTTGGCTTCGAGCCCATCCCACATATCTTTACCGACCATGATGGTCATGAATGGATCGACAATCTTGTCGTCGTCCCCGGCAAGGGTCTTGCCGGGGGTCTTCGTCTTCTGGTCCGACGTGGACCCGCAGGCTATCAATTCTTCACAAAGATTTGCATGCTACTTTGCACGCGCCCTTTGAGCCTTGGCCTTGATGATGTTGATGGTGTCAAAACTCTCAGTCCTCAAGGGTGATGGCCTTGCTGGTGCTTCATAGGTTGCCCTGGCAAGGCTCTTGCCGGGACCACATAGGCTGCCCCGGCAAGGATGTTGCCGGGGGAGGCCCAGTCTGCCTTCTGCTCCTTGTTCTTTGACTTGATTGCTGTCTTGATAGTCTTGTGTTTTGCCTTCTACTGCCCTACCAAACCTTGCCGTAGGTGCGGCTACTACTGCCCGTGCACAAGCAAGGGGTACAGAAGAGCCCACACTTTTGTACACCGACAAGCGGCGATGATCTCTTTCATCGGTTTCATGTCCTTAATACGCTGCTCTGCAGCAACCACTGATTCCTCCACTAGCCTTTCGCGCTCGATGCGGAGCATGGCATTCTCGCCCATAAGTTTATTGACGATGACGCCCATCCCCTTCAACAAGGCAGCGGTCTCCTCCGCCTGCTTCGCCCTTCCGGCGATATTCGCCCTCAGAAGGTCGCGCTCGGCCCGAAGTTGTTCAAACAAGGCATTCATCTCGTCCTGCAGCTTCATCCAGCCAGAGATCTGATCCATCTGGCTATGGACAATAGCATCCATGTGCCTCTAAGAGTCCTCGTCTGCCCACGAGACATTATCTCAGGCCAACATGGCACGGGAGGACATCACTGCTGCATTAGCGGCGCAACAGGACATCTCTGCTGCTTACGCGGCATGGCTGGACCAGTCTACTGCATCAACGGCGCGTCAGGACCTCCATGCTGCTTCGGCGGCGCGGTGGGACCTCTGTGCTACTACTGCCGCGCGGCGGGACATGTCGGCTGCTTTCGCGGCTAGGTGGGTGATACGTCTCCGACGTATCTATAGTTTTTGATTGTTCCATGCTATTATATTATCTATCTTGGATGTTTTATATGCATTTATATGCTATTTTATATGATTTTTGGGACTAACCTATTAACCTAGAGCCCAGTGCCAGTTTCTGTTTTTCTTATTTTTGAGTATCGCAGAAAAGGAATACAAAACAGAGTCCAATTGACCTGAAAATTCACGGAGATTGTTTTTGGACCAGAAAAGCCCACAGAGCATCGGAGATGGACCAGAAGAGTCTTGAGGCGACCAAAAGGGTGGAGGGCGCGCCCTACCCCCCTGGGCGCGCCCCCTACCTCATGGCTACCTCGTGGAACCTCCCTGACTTGTTCTCAGCGCCAACACCTCTTATATATCCCCAAACTTCCAGAACCGAACAAAGATCGGGAGTTCCGCCGCCGCAAGCCTCTGTAGCCACCGAAAACCAATCGGGACCCTGTTACGGCACCCTGCCAGAGGGGGGAATCATCACTGGTGGCCATCTTCATCATCCCGGCGCTCTCCATGACGAATAGGGAGTAGTTCACCCTCGGGGCTGAGGGTATGTACTAGTAGCTATGTGTTTGATCTCTCTCTCTCTCTCTCTCTTTCTCTCTCTCTCTCTCTCTCTCTCTCGTGTTCATGATATGGCACGATCTTGATGTACCGCAAGCTTTGCTATCATAGTTGGATCTTATGATGTTTCTCCCCCTCTACCTTCTTGTAATGGATTGAGTTTTGTCACATCACAAAATTCTAAATTTTGGAATGTTATATTAAATAAATAGTTTTGATTGTTGTGTGGTTGCTTGTGTGAAGTTGAGTGAAGTTTGAAACTTTTTGAAAGTAGAATGAGAGGGAATGAAATGACTTTCCCAAACTTTCACCTTGCATCTTGATCTCCAAGAATTCAAATTCATTTCATCACAAAACCCTAGAGTGAAGATGATATGACTTCTTCCATAAATAAAAAAAGGGTTTTGAAAAGATTTGAATTCCATTAGGAAATATTTCAAATTCAGAAACTTTATGCATCTCAATGATTTTCAGGAGAGAAGACAAAATGACTTCTTCAATTATATGAAATACGAGTTGGAAGTTAAAAAGAATCAAATTGAAAGTCATTTGGAAGTATTTTGAAACCCCCTTTCCATTTGGAGTTATTTGGATTTTATTCAAATTATTTATCTTCAAAAATAAAATACATGGAAAATACGGTAAAATGATTCCCTACAGTAGAAAAGTGGAGGAAAATAAATTTGAAATCATTTTGGTATTTTAAAAAAATGATTTTTATTGGGTTTTATTGCAACAACAACATTGTTTGACTTTTTTTAAAATTTTTGTGGTTTTTATTTGAACCTGAAAATATGTTCATGTATTAGGATTTATTTTTCTGAATATTTTAATATATAATATGACTATATATAATTTTCATTTATTTTGTTTTTCCCTTTTTTTCCTGTCTGTCTTGATTTAAAAAAAAATAGAAAAGGATGAAGCCTAGCGGACCCCTACCTCTCTCCCCGGCCCACCTGGCCTTTCGGCCCAACCAGCCCCGCATAAGAGAAAGCTGCTACCACCCGGTCACCCGCCCCTTCCCCTCTCGTTTCCTCTCACTTATCGGCGGGCCCCACCTCATCTTCTTCCCCTTGCCCAAGCTAGAGCACGCTCACCCGCCGCCGTATCCCGCTTTCCTCAGGATCGTGATCCCCAGCCTTCCCCTCGCTCACGCATATGCCCTATAAAATCCCTAGACCCTCCTTCCTCGATTCCCATTTGAACCCTCGCCCGAGACCAACCACCTCGTCCGTCATCGTCATTTGGATCTCCGCCACCGAAGCTTTGGAGCGCCGCCGTTTCCGTCGATGGTAAGCCTCCCCGAGGTCCCTTTCTTCTCCCGCTTGCTCCCCTCGTTGTCGCGCTCCATTTTGACATGGCCTTATGCCTCCTTTACCTCCACAGCAGACGCCCCGACCACGCGCAGCCCCGTTGGAGTTCGCGAGCTCTCCCGAAGCTCCGCCATCTTCGGCCGCTCCGTCCCGACGCCCTCAACCGCCACCGACCACACCCTCGACTTCACCTTGCCTATCCGCGTCCGACGAACACCACCGCGGCCTTCCGAGGCCACCAGAGCCGCCGCCATCTTCACCACCGACGCCATCGCCAGAGCCGAAGCTCGCCGAGCTTGCCACACCGCCGTTCATCGACCTCATCCACCACAGACACCACCTACGGGTGCGGCTTGAGGAGCCGCATCGCCTCGACCTCACCGCAGCCGCCGGCGACCACCGGAGCTCTCCCGCCGTCGTCCCCCGTCGAGGTAAGCACCATCGAACCCCCTCCGTCCGATCTCCGGTCAAGGGCCTAGATTAGAACAAAACAAATGATAGATTTTTCTGTTAATAGATCGGTTTAGGTCGGGTTTAACCCGGACTTGGTCGAACCAAAGCTACTCCGGTTTTCTTATTTAACCGTCGGCCGCGCCTTTTTTCTTATGCAGCGGTCGTCCTCCCTTAGCGTTTGCACGCCCACCGCACTGCCCAACCAGAAACTGCCTCGTGTCCACCGCCCGGTCCGTAGTCTTTTGTTTTATTTTCTTTTCTATTTTATTTTCAGAAATAGTTCTGTTTTTAGAATTTGAATAACTTTTATGTTTTAGATCCAAATTGAGTGATTCTTTGTTGCATTATGTCACAAATTTGTTGAAGTTTCTGTTTGTGTACTTAGTTTCCAAATTTGAGTAGTTTAAATTTGAATTTGATGAAATTTATTCATATCACTAATTTGGCCATAACTTGAGTTTTATAAAGTATTTTTGATTGATTCTTTTTGCTATCGTTTTGTTACTGTTTTTTCTATCCATTAGTATATGGGTATTTTTTTAGTTTATTTTAAATTAGGTTTTTAGAAAAACAGTACTGTTTTACTTATAGTTTTGTTTTAGTCTTTTCTTTATTGTTTTTATTAGTTTTAACTTATTTTTTTGTCACTTGTGGCAAATTTAGTTTTGTTTCTGTTAGTCAACAAAAGATTTTTTTTATCTTAATTTTTTTTATTATATTTAGTTTTGTATGAAAATTTGTTTAGGTCATAGTTAGTGTTTCATAAAAGCTTTTTATTTGTTTCTTTTTGCAAATAAATTTTTATGAAAAATACTTTTCATTAACTTAGTTGTTACTTTTTATTTTCTGTTAATTTCTTAGTTTAGCATTTTAATTGTTGTTAAGTTTTTACTTAGGGCAAAACCATTTTTGTGTTATGTTTTAGAGTTTTCTTTAATAGTTTTGTTGTTCAGTTTTCCTTTGTTTTTATATCACTACTACAGGATGCTGCTAACACGACACTACGATCAGAGACCCTTTGACGAAACTGTGTGCGATGCATGGTGTAAAAAATCGTCAAAAATGGTGCAAAACTTTTGCGATGACGGATGCATCAAACACAGTTTAGATTTTAGTTCCGTGTGTGATGTAGGGCATACGGTTCAGTGCCATTAACCGTTTGCGATGAGGAGCAACAAAAGAAACGGGCAGCCAGATGAAGGTGTGTGCGATAAACAGCATACAGTTCACTAGGATGAACTGTTTGTGATTAGGCAACACAAAAGAAATGGTCAGCCAAATCAAGGTGTGTGCGATATACGGCACGCGTTTCACGCGGATGAACTGTTTGTGTTGAGACAAGAGAACATAAACGGTTCAATATAACAAGATGTGTGTGATACACGACGAACAGGTCTGTAATCAGAAATGTGTGCGAAAGACCAGTAATAACACAGACGATTGCTGCTAATAAGACGTGTGTATTGTGCGATGGGATTGCATACAGAACAACAACATATATATTACATGCATGATTAACCAAATTAAACATCCAATTACATAGGTGGCTACTACATGGCATTTGCACACACCAAAGTAAACTATTACATGCATAATTTCATAGGTGACTACTACACACATGACACCTCCACACATCAATAAAGTAAACTATATATTACATGCATGATTAACTAGCATAAATGATCATCTGATCATCATCTACTTCTTGTGAAGCTTGCTCTGCTTGTGGCTCGATCCGGGCTTGTCGATTTTGGTAACGAGGCACTTCCTCATGTCAACGATCCGTCTGTACATCTCGAAGCATGTGTACATGCTCTTGGCCGCAAACCTGAGGTGAGGTTCATCCAGTCGCCGCACCCAGGCCGTGTGCCAGGATACGACACTTGTTCTCTGGGCATCCTGCTTCATCTTTTCGTAGTAGGGGTCGATGATGGCCGAGGCGAGTTCTACCAGGGAGTCCTTCTTCGTGCTGCCCCAAACCCTGTAGTGGTCATGGATTTCGACAAGGTTCTCGTAGGTCAAGCCCGTAACACTGAGCGCTTTTACATGGTTGGTGGTTTCCACCATGGAGAACTTGTAGTCGGTGTTGTTGACAAACCTGTTGAAACGGTCGCAAGACTCTCTGGCCATGCAGTAGTGGTAGATGAGGACATGATGGCGCACACACAACTAGGCGACGACAACCTTTTGATCTATGCCGGGATTACCGTCGGTGTACTGGAGGTCGATGCTGACCACCTTGTACTTGTCTCTAGCAAGCAACTACTCAACGGTGTTGATGTAGTCGTCCACCACGGCCTGGTCGATGGTGTAAACCACTGAGAGATCTGTCTCCCTCGTGTGGGTTTCCACTTTATGCTCGCCGAACTCCATTGGAGCTCCGCTAGACATCCCCTCTCTATGTGTCGTCGTGGGTATGCTTGTTGTGTTGTGGGGCGCGATCAAAAGGTTGAAGAGACTAAGGCTATAATGGCCGCGGGAATTAAAGGGGAGGCCGGACGACACATCCTGATGGTAGTTCTAATTCGCAGCGCGTAACTCCATCGTGCCGCACGTAACTGCATCGTGTAGCAATGGGCGCGGCGCAACATCATGCATATGGGGCCCCCGACGTGATCATGCGCAGGCCCAACCGCTGGCAGAGCGCGCGTGGAGGGACGTGAGTAGAGCGCTCTGTGGTCGCCTGGACGACGAGCAACCATATTTATGCATATACAAGTTGAACACGCAAGGAAAAGCTGTCCACAACCCGACCGCGCCGACGAACGCGAGCAGAGCGCGCCGCGGTGCCTAACAGCAAGCACAGCGGCCACGACAGATAACGGTTGAA
The DNA here is from genome assembly GCF_018294505.1 of Triticum aestivum. Classification (NCBI taxonomy): domain Eukaryota; kingdom Viridiplantae; phylum Streptophyta; class Magnoliopsida; order Poales; family Poaceae; genus Triticum; species Triticum aestivum. Next base: position 335,789,740 of record NC_057813.1, read on the forward strand.
CTGTTTGTATAGATTAAGCACGGCTGCTTAATCTATGAATGGAATATATGCTTAATTACTGAATTTTAGTTGCAAAACATAGATAGTGCTAGTCATTTTTAGCTGCATAATTTGATAAATCACCATTGGAACCGCTGGATGTTCTCTCTGTATGTGTTGTCGTGGGTGTGCTTATTGTGTCATGCGCCGGCCCCAAACACTAGCAGCACAACTTATAAATTGGCAGGATGGAGTACTAGTTATAGTGATGCATATAATTAAGCAAAGGGATCACAAATGTCTGTATTGACTGGAACGAGAATGCAATAGCACAATAAGAATTAAGGAGGCAAGAAGAAAGATGCATCCATCAACGTACGACCTCCTCCTCCTCAACTCAGTGCGCCGAGCCACCGACCGGCAGCTAAGGATTGGCGGCTTTTGTGGCGAGGTCAAGGTGCTTCTCAGCAAAGGCATCCAAGGCTTCTAGCCGGTTGAAGAAGGCCAACATCATAGCATCCTCACTGGCCTTGTAGATAGCTATGTACAAGATTTGCTCGTACACGTGGATGTGTAGGTCGACGAATTCTTGCAGGGCGAGGCGCATCACGGCAAGCGCGACCTCCTGGTGGACATTCTTCGTGGCGTCGGCGGGCAGCCACAGAGCCACCAATGCTTGAAAGAGGTTCCAACCATGGAGGCCGATTAGGGTGGCACGCAATGAGGAGCCCGGGCGCGCAGGCTGGAGGAGTAGGGCGATGTCATCCGTGAGCTTCTTGACGATGGTGAACTTGTTCGTGGTGGCAACGATCCCCTGGTCCAACTTAGAGTCGTAGCTGGCATCGACGGCGGCCATTCACTAGTCAATCACCAACACCGTATGGAAACAATCCTCAGTGCCATGCTGCAGGCCGGCGCCGTGGACCATCTGGCACAGCCGCTAACCGCTCGCGCGCATCGCCACCATGGGTTTGGAGTGAGCACTTTTGCGCTTAGTGTAGGTGCTTAGGCAAATGCTTAGGTGCGTACGCTGTGGTAGATGCATTGGAATGGTGGGGCGCCTTTATATGAGTGCAAACTGCGTCGCATTCATATCGTGCTGCCTCTTTTCCTGGTCCTCCTCCCATTACTTCCCTCATGCATTCATGATGCTAATTGAAGGAGGATGCATCATTGGCCGTTCAACATTTCGAGAACCGCTACCCTCCCCCTCATCTGCATTAAAGCTGTATCGGGAACTGCACCGCCCACTGCACGCCCGGCTAAACACGCCTCCTCGCCTCCTGCTACGTCTTGAGCTTGTGTTGGTTTTCCTTGAAGAGGAAAGGGTGATGCATCAAAGTAGCATAAGTATTTCCCTTAGTTTTTGAGAACCAAGGTATCAATCCAGTAGGAGGCTCCTGAGAAGTCCCACACACCTACACAAACAAACAAGAACTCGGAACCAACAAAATGAAGGGGTTATCAATCCCTTCATGGCCACTTGCGAAAGTGAGATCCGATATAGATAATATGATAAGATAAATATATTTTTGGTATTTTTATGATATAGATTGGAAAAGTAAAGATGCAATAAAAGTAGATGGTAAACTTATATGATAAAAGATAGACCCAGGGGCCATAGGTTTCACTAGTGGCTTCTCTCAAGATAGCATAAGTATTACAGTGGGTGAACAAATTACTGTCGAGCAATTGATAGAAAAGCGAATAATTATGAGATTATCTAGGCATGATCATGTATATAGGCATCACGTCCGCGACAAGTAGACCAACTCCTGCCTGCATCTACTACTATTACTCCACACATCGACCGCTATCCAGCATGCATCTAGAGTATTAAGTTCATAAAGAACAGAGTAACGCATTAAGAAAGATGACATGATGTAGAGGGATAAACTCATGCAATATGATATAAACCCCATATTTTTATCCTCGATGGCAACGATACAATACGTGCCTTGCTGCCCCTACTGTCACTAGGAAAGGACACCGCAAGATTGAACCTAAAGCTAAGCACTTCTCCTATTGCAAGAAAGATCAATCTAGTAGGCCAAACCAAACTGATAATTCGAAGAGACTTGTAAAGATAACTTAATCACACATAAAAGAATTCAGAGCTGATTCAAATATTTCTCATAGATAAACTTGATCATAAACCCACAATTCATCGGATCTCAACAAACACACCGCAAAAGGAGTTACATCGAATAGATCTCCAAGAAGATCGAGGAGAACTTTGTATTGAGATTCAAAGAGAGAGAAGAAGCCATCTAGCTAATAACTATGGACCCGAAGGTCTATGGTAAACTACTCACAACTCATCGGAAGGGCCTTGGAGATGATGTAGAGGCCCTCCGTGGTTGATTCCCCCTCCGGTGGAGCGCCGGTGAAGGCTCCAAGATGGGATCTCGTGGATACAGAAGGTTACGGTGGTGCAAATAGTTTTTCGTGGTGCTCCACGATGGTTTCAAGGTACGTGGGTATATATAGGAGGAAGAAGTAGGTCGGTGGATGCTCCAGGGGCCAACGAGGGTGGAGGGCGCGCCCACCTGTAGGGGGCGTGCTGGGCACCCTCGTGGCCGCCTCCTCAGTTGCTTGACATCCACTCCAAGTCCCCTGGATCACGTTTGTTCGAAAAACATCGCTCCTGAAGGTTTCGTTCCATTTGGACTCCGTTTGATATTCCTTTTCTTCGAAACACTGAAATAGGCAAAAAAACAGCAATTCGGGGTGGGCCTCCGATTAGTAGGTTAGTCCCAAAAATGATATAAAAGTGTAAAGTAAAGCCCATCAACATCCAAAACAGGTAATATAATAGCATGGAACAATCAAAAATTATAGATACGTTGGAGACGTATCAAGCATCCCCAAGCTTAATTCCTGCTCGTCCTCGAGTAGGCAAATGATAAAAAACAGAATTTTTGATGTGGAATGCTACCTAGCATAATTGTCAATGTAATTCTCTTTATTGTGGCATGAATGTTCAGATCCAAATGATTCAAAATAAAAGCTTATAAAACATAAAAATAGTAATACTTGAAGCATACTAGCAAATAATCATGTCTTATCAAAATAGCATAGCCAAAGAAAGCTTATCCCTACAAAATCATATAGTTAGGCCATGCTTCATTTTCATTACACAAAATACTCCCATCATGCACAACTCCAGTTTCAGCCAAGCAATTGGTTCTTACTTTTTAACGCGCTTCAGCTTTTTCAACTCTTACGCAATACATGAGCGCATGCCATGGACATAGCACTATATGTGGTATATGGTGGTGGTTGTGAAGATAAAAAAAGGGAGATGATAATCTCACATCAATTAGGTGTATCAATGGGCAATGGAGATGCCCACCAATAGATATCATTGTGAGTGAGTAGGGATTGCCATGCAACGGATGCACTAGAGCTATAAATGTATGAAAGCTCAACAAAAGAAACTAAGTGGGTGTGCATCCAACTTGCTTGCTCACAAAGACCTAGGGCATTTTGAGGAAGCCCATCATTGGAATATACAAGCCAAGTTCTATAATGAAAAATTCCCACTAGTATATGAAAGTGACAACATAGGAGACTCTCTATCATGAAGATCATGGTGCTATTTTGAAGCACAAGTGTGGAAAAGAGATAGTAGCATTGTCCCTTATCTCTTTTCTCTCATTTTTTTATATTTGGTGGGCTTCCTTGGCCTCTCTTTTTTATGGGCTTCTTTGGCCTCTTTTATTTTTATAAAGTCCGAAGTCTCATCCCGACTTCTGGGGGAATCATCGTCTTCATCATCCTTTCCTCACTTGGGACAATGCTCTAATAATGAAGATCATCACACTTTTATTGATTTACAACTCAAGAATTACAACTCAATACTTAGAACAAAATATGACTCTATATGAATGCCTCCGGCGGTGTACCGTGATATGCTATGAATCAAGAGTGACATGTATGAAAAATTATGAAGGTGGCCTTGCCACAAATACGATGTCAACTACATGATCATGCAAAGAGCAATATGACAATGATGGAGCGTGTCATAATAAACGGAACAGTGGAAAGTTGCATGGAAATATATCTCAGAATGGCTATGGAAATGCCATAATAGGTAGGTATGGTGGCTATTTTGAGGAAGGTAAATAATGGGTGCATGATACCGGCGAAAGTTGCGCGGTACAAGAGAGGCTAGCAAAGTGGAAGGGTGAATGTGCGTATATCCATGGACTCACATTAGTCATAAAGAACTCATATACTTATTGGAAAAGTCTACTTGCCCTCGAAGCAAAGTACTACTACACATGCTCCTAGGGGAAGGGTTGGTAGGAGTTAACCATCGCACGATCCCGACCTCCACTCATAAGGAAGACAATTAAAAGAGCACCCCATGCAACAAATTTGTCACACAACTTTTACCATACGTGCATGCTACGGGACTTGCCAACTTTAACACGAGTATTTCTCAATTTCATAATTACCCAACTAGCATGACTCTAACATTAGCACCTTTATATCTCAAAACAATTATCAAGCATCAAATTGATCATAATGTTTAATGCACTTTCTATGATAGTTTTTATTATACCCAACTTGGATGCTCATCATTCTAGGACCAAATTGATAACCATAGAAAATACCATGCTGTTCTAAAAGACTCTCAAAATAATATAAGTGAAGCATGAGAGATCAACAATTTCTTCAAAATTAAGCCACTGTCATGCTCTAAAAGATATAAGTGAAGTACTAGAGCAAAAACTATCTAGCTCCAAAGATATAAGTGAAGCACATAGAGTGTTATAATAAATTCTAATCAGGTGGGTTTCTCCAAAAAGGTGTGTACAGTAAGGATGATTGTGGTAATTTCAAAAGCAAAGACTAATATCATACAAGACGCTCCAAGCAAAACACATATCATGTGGTGAATAAAAATATAGCTCCAAGTAAAGTTACCGATAGACGAAGACGAAAGAGGGGATGCCTTCCGGGGCATCCCCAAGCTTACGTTTTGGTTATCCTTGAATATCTTGGGGTGCCATGGGCATCCCCAAGCTTAGGATCTTGCCACTCCTTATTCCATAATCCATCAAATCTTTACCCAAAACATGAAAACTTCACAACACAAAACTCAACAGGAAATCTCATAAGCTCCATTAGTGTAAGAAAGAAAAACCACCACATAAGGTACTGTAATGAACTCATTATTTATTTATATTGGTGTTAAACCTACTGTATTCCAACTTCTCTCTGGTTCATACCCTACATACTAGCCATAGATGCATCAAAATAAGCAAACAACACATGAAAAACAGAATCTGTCAAAAACAGAACAGTCTGTAGCAATCTGTAGCTCTCGAATACTTCTGGAACTCTAAAAATCCTACCAAAATAGGAAGTCCTGGGTAATTTGTCTATTTATCTACAGCAAAAAGAATCAACGCAAAAGCACGTTTCTATGAATTGCTACAATTATTTTTGTGCGTGCAAAGTTTCTGTTTTTTCAGCAGAATCAAATTAACTATCACCATAGGTTATCCTATAGGTTCTACTTGGCACAAACACTAATTAAAACATGAAAACACATATAAACAGAAGGTAGATTAAAAATTTATTACTAAAGAGAAGCAAAAAACAAAAAACTAAAATAAAATTGGGTTGCCTCCCAACTAGCGCCATTGTTTAATGTCCCAAGCTAGGCGTAAAAGCGAGGATAGATCTAAGTAGTGCCATCTTTGGCACTCAATTCATAAGTAGCTCGCATGATAGATTCATAAGGTAGTTTAACTTTCTTTCTTGGAAAGTGCTCCATGCCATTCCTTAATTGAAATTGGAATCTAATATTCCCTCCCTTCATATCAATAATTGCACCAATCGTTCTAAGGAAAGGTCTGCCAAGAATAATAGGACATGAAATATTGCAATCTATATCAAGAACGATAAAATCTACGGACACATAATTCCTATTTGCAACAATAAGAACATCATTGATCCTTCCCATAGGCATGTTAATGTTAGAATCTACAAGGTGCAAATTTAAAAAGCAATCATCAAGATAATGGAAACCTAGAATATCACATAAAGTTTTCGGAATCATGGAAACACTAGCACCCAAATCACACAAAGCATAACACCCATGATCTTTAATTTTAATCTTTATAGTAGGTTCCCACTCATCATAAAGTTTTCTAGGTATAGAAACTTCCAAATTAAGTTTTTTGTCATAAGATTGCATCAAGGCATCAACAATATTTTTGGTAAAAGCTTTATTTTGACTATAAGCTTGAGGAGAATTCAAAACGGATTGCAACAAGGAAATACAATCTACTAAAGAGCAATTATCATAATTAAATTCCTTGAAATCCAAGATAGTGGGTTCAAAGCTATTTAAAGTCTTGACCTCTCCAATCCCACTTTTACCAAATTTAGCATCAAGATCTAAAAACTCCGAATCATTGGGACGCCTTTTAACTAAAGTTGACTCATCTCCAGTCCCATCATTATTAAGCATATTGCAAAACAAAGATTTAATAGCGGACACATCAATAACTTTTAGATCTTCATCATTATTTTCATGGAAACTAGAAGAACACGCTTTTGCAAAGCAATCTTTCTTAGCATGCAATCTAGCGGTTCTTTCCTTGCACTCATCAATGGAAATTCTCATAGCTTTGATAGACTCATTGATATCATGCTTAGGAGGAGTAGATCTAAGTTTCAAAGAATCAACATCAAGCGAAAGTCTATCAACGTTCCTAGCCAAATCATCAACTTTAAGCATTTTTTCTTCAAGCAAGGCATTAAAATTCTTTTGAGAGATCATAAATTCTTTAACACTATTCTAAAAATCAGAGGGCATCTTATTAAAATTACCATAAGAATTATTGTAGGAATTTCCATAATTATCAGAGGAATTACTAGGGAACGGTCTAGGATAAAAGTTTCCTCTATAAGCATTGTTACCAAAATTATTCCTACCAACAAAATTCACATCCATAGATTCATTATTATTCTCAATCAAAGTAGACAAAGGCATACCATTGGGATCAATAGGAGCACTCTTAGCAGCAAACAATTTCATAAGTTCATCCATCTTTCCACTCAAAACATCAATTTCTTCTATAGCATGCACTTTTTTACTAGATCTTTCGATGTGCCATTGAGAATAATTAGCCATAATATTATCAAGGAGTTTGGTAGCTTCTCCTAGGGTGATTTTCATAAAAGTGCCTCCCGCGGCCGAATCTAAAAGATTTGTAGAAGGAAAATTCAATCCGGCGTAAAATTTTTGTATGGTCATCCATAAGTTCAAACCATGAGTAGGGCAATAGCGAATCATCAATTTCATTCTTTCCCAAGATTGGGCAACATGCTCATGATCAAGTTGTTTAAAATTCATAATATCGTTCCTAAGAGAGATGATCTTAGCGGGAGGAAAATACTTAGAGATAAAAGCATCTTTGCACTTATTCCACAAATCAATACTATTCTTAGGCAAAGACGAAAACCAAACTTTAGCATGATCTCTAAGTGAAAACGGAAATAACTTCAATTTAAAAATATCATTATCCGTATCTTTCTTCTTTTGCCTCTCACACAAATCAACAAAGTTGTTTAGATGGGTAGCAGCATCTTCACTAGGAAGGCCGGAGAATTGATCTTTCATAACAAGATTCAACAAAGCAGCATTGATTTCACAAGACTCAACATCATTAAGAGGAGCAATCGGAGTACTAAGGAAATCATTATTATTGGTATTGGAAAAGTCACACAATTTGGTATTATCTTGCGCCATCACGACAAGCAATCCAACACACAAGCAAACAAAAAGGCAAGCCAAAGAGAGAGGAGATTGGGAAAGAGAGGGCGAATAAAACGGCAAGGGTGAAGTGGGGGAGAGGAAAACGAGAGGCAAATGGCAAATAATGTAATGCGAGGGAGATGAGCTTGTGATGGGTACTTGGTATGTCTTGACTTGAGCGAAGACCTCCCCGGCAACGGCGCCAGAAATCCTTCTTGCTACCTCTTGAGCTTGCATTGGTTTTCCTTGAAGAGGAAAGGGTGATGCAGCAAAGTAGCGTAAGTATTTCCCTCAGTTTTTGAGAACCAAGGTATCAATCCAGTAGGAGGCTCCTCGGAAGTCCCACACACCTACACAAACAAACAAGAACTCGCAACCAACTCAATAAAGGGGTTGTCAATCCCTTCACGGCCACTTGCGAAAGTGAGATCTAATAGAGATAATATGATAAGATAAATATATTTTTGGTATTTTTATGATATAGATTGGAAAAGTAAAGATGCAAATTAAAGTATATGGTAAACTTATATGATAAAAGATAGATCCAGGGGCCATAGGTTTCACTAGTGGCTTCTCTCAAGATAGCATAAGTATTACGGTTGGTGAACAAATTACTGTCGAGCAATTGATAGAAAAGCGAATAATTATGAGATTATCTAGGCATGATCATGTATATAGGCATCACGTCCGCGACAAGTAGACCGACTCCTGCCTGCATCTACTACTATTACTCCACACATCGACCACTATCCAGCATGCATCTAGAGTATTAAGTTCATAAAGAACGGAGTAACACATTAAGAAAGATGACATGATGTAGACGGATAAACTCATGCAATATGATATAAACCCCATCTTTTTATCCTCGATGGCAACAATACAATACGTGCCTTGCTGCCCCTGTTGTCACTGGGAAAGGACACCGCAAGATTGAACCCAAAGCTAAGCACTTCTCCCATTGCAAGAAAGATCAATCTAATAGGCCAAACCAAACTGATAATTCGAAGAGACTTGCAAAGATAACTTAATCACACATAAAACAATTTAGAGGAGATTCAAATATTTCTCATAGATAAACTTGATCATATACCCAGAATTCATCGGATCTCGACAAACACACCGCAAAAAGAGTTACATCGAATAGATCTCCAAGAAGATCGAGGAGAACTTTGTATTGAGATTCAAAGAGAGAGAAGAAGCCATCTAGCTAATAACTATGGACCCGGAGGTCTGTGGAAAACTACTCACTACTCATCGGAAGGGCCTTGGAGATGATGTAGAGGCCCTCCTCTAACGGAGCGCCGGCGAAGGCTCCAAGATGGGATCTCGCATATACAAAAGGTTACGGCGGTGGAAATAGTTTTTCGTGGTGCTCCACAGTGGTTTCAGGGTACGTGGGTATATATTGGAGGAAGAAGTAGGTCGGTGGACGCTCGAGGGGCCCACGAGGGTGGAGGGTGCGCCCACCTGTAGGGGGCGTGCCGGGCACCCTCGTGTCCGCCTCCACTGTTGCTTGACGTCCATTCCAAGTCCCTGGATCACGCTTGTTCCAAAAAGATCGCTCCGGAGGGTTTCATTCTGTTTGGACTCCGTTTGATATTCCTTTTCTTCGAAACACTGAAATAGGCAAAAAAACAACAATTCGGGCTGGGCCTCCAGTTAGTAGGTAGTCTCAAAAATGATATAAAAGTGTAAAGTGAAGCCCTTAAACATCCAAAACGGGTAATATAATAGCATGGAACAATCAAAAATTATAGATACATTGGAGACGTATCACCTCCATCTTTGCTTAATTACTGAATTTTAGTTGCAAAAATTAGATACTGCTAGTGTTTTTTAGCTTCATATTTTGACAAATCGCAGTGTTACAAGGTTGACAAATGGCAATGTTACTAGATCAACAAATGACAATCTTTCCAGTTTGACAAATGGCAACGTACCGAATATGACAGATGCAAATCTTACCAAATTGTTTGTAAAGTGGTTGCACACGGGTCATCCAAAACAACCGTTTGTGCTGAAGAAATGCACAAATCCTGCTCTTACTTTGCATACGGGTGTTCTTTCTAAAACATTTGCGATCAAGAGCCACTAAAACCTATAGCCATTAAAACCAAGACACATGGCGTCACGTGAATGGTTAAAATTTGAATTAAACACATAAGTGCATTGAAAAACTCAATTAATGCATACAAATGTCCAAAAGAACCCCGAAAAATCCCAAAAATTGACATAACACTCATGTTGTTCTATGTTGACCTGAGAAAAAATTTCAAAGCAATAAGAGGCAAGGGATATGGTTTTGTCCACAAAGGTGGGACGTTCCCTACCGAAACCATCAGGCTTGTTGTGAGAAGCTCTGGTTTGTGAGAAGCATATCCCCAAACCTGCCCCAAATGGGACAAATTGTTTACCACGGCATGTTGATGCCGCTCCAAGATAGCATGCATGCCAAGTTTCATGAACTTCAGATGAGCTTTGGATTTATATTACAATTTAAAAACCAGGTATCTCAATGTTTGCGGCCGAGTGATGGTGGCAGCGTGTTTGACGATATTCATTCTCATTTCTTGCATGGGACCTAATTAAGCATGCAACCAAGGACACATATTTGAATTTTCAACCAATTTATATGCATCAGAGCATATCTGTGCATGTATAGTCCAAATTTGAATTATGCACATGAATGCATAGAAAACTCAGTTAATGTAAAAAATGTCCCAACAAACCGCCAAAAATCCCCAAAATTTACACAACACCCCTATTGTTCTATGTTGACACTAGGAAAAAAAATTGAAATCGAGAAGAGGCAATGCATCTCCTTTCATCCAGAAAGGTGAAACGTTCCCTACCGAAACCATCAGGCTTGTTGTGAGAAGCTCTGGTTTGTGAGAACCATATCCCCAAACCTTCCCCAAATGGGACAAAAAATTTACCAAGACATGTTGATGCCGATCCATGACAGCATGCCAAGTTTGATGAATTTCAGACAAGCTTTGGATTTACTAGAATTTAAAAACCAGGTATATATATCTCAATGTTTGCGGCGGAGTGACGGTGGCAGAGTGTTTGACATTCATTCTCATTTCTTGCATGGGACCTAATTAAGAATGCAACCAAGGACACAGATTTGAATTTTAACAATTTATATGCATTAGAGCATATGTGTGCATCTAGTTCAAATTTGAAATTATGGACATGAATGCATAGAAAACTCAGTTAATGTATAAAATGTCCAAGCGAACCCCCCAAAATCCCAAAAGTTGACACAACACCCCTGTTGTTCTATGCTGACACTAGGAAAAAAATTGAAATCGAGAAGAGGCAATGCATCTCCTTTCATCCAGAAAGGTGAAACGTTCCCTACCGAAACCATCGGGCTTGTTGTGAGAAGCTCTAGTTTGTGAGAAGCATATCCCCAAACCTGCCCCAAATGGGACAAAAAATTTACCACGACATGTTGATGTCGTTCCATGACAGCATGCCAAGTTTCATGAATTTCAGATGAGCTATGGATTTACTAGAATTTAACAACCAGGTATATATCTCAATGTTTGTAGCCGAGTGACGGTGGCAGGGTGTTTGACATTCATTCTCATTTCTTGCATGGGACCTAATAAAACAAGCAACCAAGGACACAGATTTGATTTTTCAACCAATTTATATGCATTAGAGCATATGTGTGCATGTAGTTCAAATTTGAATTATGCACATGAATGCATAGAAAACTCAGTTAATGTACAATAATGTCCAAGCGAACCCCCAAAAATCCCAAAAATTGACACAACACCCCTGTTTATCTATGTTGACACTAGGAAAAAAAATTGAAATTGAGAAGAGGCAATGCATATCGTTTCGTCCAGAAAGGTGAAATGTTCCCTACCGAAACCATCGAGCTTGTTGTGAGAAGCCCTATTTTGTGAGAAGCATATCCCCAAACCTGCCCCAAATGGGACAAAAAATTTACCACGACATGTTGATGCGGCTCCATGACAGCATGCCAAGTTTAATGAATTTCAGACGAGCTTTGGATTTACTAGAATTTAATAACCAGGTATATATCTCAATGTTTGCGGCCGAGTGACGGTGGCAGGGTGTTTGACATTCATTCTCATTTCTTGCATGGGACCTAATTAAGAATGCAACCAAGGACACATATTTGAATTTTAACAATTTATATGCAATAGAGCATATGTGTGCATGTAGTTCAAATTTGAAATTATGGACATGAATGCATAGAAAACTCAGTTAATGTATAAAAATGTCCAAGCGAACCCCCAAAAATCCCAAAAATTGACACAACACCCCTGTTGTTCTATGCTGACACTAGGAAAAAAATTGAAATCGAGAAGAGGCAATGCATCTCGTTTCATCCAGAAAGGTGAAACGTTCCCTACTAAAACCATCGGGCTTGTGGTGAGAAGCTCTGGTTTGTGAGAAGCATATCCCCAAACCTGCCCCAAATGGGACCAAAAATTTACCACGACATGTTGATGTTGTTCCATGACAGCATGCCAAGTTTCATGAATTTCAGACGAGCTGTGGATTTACTAGAATTTAAAAACCAGGTATATATCTCAATGATTGCAGCCGAGTGACGGTGGTAGGGTGTTTCACATTCATTCTCATTTCTTGCATGGGACCTAATTAAGCAAGCAACCAAGGACACATATTTGAATTTTCAACCAATTTATATGCATTAGAGCATATGTGTGCATGTAGTTCAAATTTGAATTATGCACATGAATGCATAGAAAACTCAGTTAATGTATAATAATGTCCAAGCGAACCCCCAAAAATCCCAAAAATTGACACAACACCCCTATTGATCTATGTTGACACTAGGAAAAAAATTGAAATCGAGAAGAGGCAATGCATATCGTTTCGTCCACAAAGGTGAAATGTTCCCTACCGAAACCATCGAGCTTGTTGTGAGAAGCTCTGTTTTGTGAGAAGCATATCCCCAAACCTGCCCCAAATGGGACAAAAAATTTACCATGACATGTTGATGTGGCTCCATGACAGCATGCCAAGTTTCATGAATTTCAGACGAGCTTTGGATTTACTAGAATTTAATAACCAGGTATATATCCCAATGTTTGCGGCCGAGTGACGGTGGCAGGGCGTTTGACATTCATTCTCATTTCTTGCATGGGACCTAATTAAGAATGCAACCAAGGACACAGATTTGAATTTTAACAATTTATATGCATTAGAGCATATTTGTGCATGTAGTTCAAATTTGAAATTATGGACATGAATGCATAGAAAACTCAGTTAATGTATAAAAATGTCCAAGCGAACCCCCAAAAATCCCAAAAATTGACACAACACCCCTGTTGTTCTATGCTGACACTAGGAAAAAAATTGAAACGAGAAGAGGCAATGCATCTCGTTTCGTCCAGAAAGGTGAAACGTTCCCTACTGAAACCATCAGGCTTGTTGTGAGAAGCTCTGGTTTGTGAGAAGCATATCCCCAAACCTGCCCCAAATGGGACCAAAAATTTACCACGACATGTTGATGTCGTTCCATGACAGCATGCCAAGTTTCATGAATTTCAGACAAGCTTTGGATTTACTAGAATTTAAAAACCAGGTATATATCTCAATGATTGCAGCCGTGTGACGGTGGTAGGGTGTTTCACATTCATTCTCATTTCTTGCTTGGGACCTAATTAAGCAAGCAACCAAGGACACATATTTGAATTTTCAACCAATTTATGTGCATTAGAGCATATGTGTGCATGTAGTTCAAATTTGAATTATGCACATGAATGCATAGAAAACTCAGTTAATGTATAATATGTCCAAGAGAACCCCCAAAATCCCAAAAATTGACACAACACCCCTATTGATCTATGTTGACACTAGGAAAAAAATTGAAATCGAGAAGAGGCAATGCATATCGTTTCGTCCAAAAAGGTGAAATGTTCCCTACCGAAACCATCGAGCTTGTTGTGAGAAGCTCTGTTTTGTGATAAGCATCTCCCCAAACCTGCCCCAAATGGGACAAAAAATTTACCACGGCCTGTTGATGCGGCTCCATGACAGCATGCCAAGTTTCATGAATTTCAGACGAGCTTTGTATTTACTAGAATTTAATAACCAGGTATATATCTCAATGTTTGCGGCCGAGTGACGGTGGCAGGGTGTTTGACATTCATTCTCATTTCTTGCATGGGACCTAATTAATCATGCAACCAAGGACACAGATTTGAATTTTCAACTAATTTATATGCATTCACTACTACAGGATGCTGCTAACGCGACACTACGATCAGAGATCCTTCGAGAAACTATGTGCGATGTAATAATCGCAAACGGTGGTGTCAGAGAACCGTCAAAAATGTCCAAAATGTTTGCGATGACGGGTGCATCAAACACGGTTCAGATTTTAGTTGTGTGTGCGATGCAGGGCATATGGTTCAGTTCAATTAACAGCTTGCGATGAGGAGTAACAAGAGAAACGGGCAGCCAGATGAAGGTGTGTGTGATATACAGCATATGGTTCACTTGGATGAACTGTTTTTGATTAGGCAACACAAAAGAAACGGTCAGCCACATGAAGGTTTGTGCGATGTACAGCATACGGTTCACTCGGATGAACTGTTTGTGATTAAGCAACACAAAAGAAATGGTCAGCCAAATAAAGGTGTGTGCGATATATGCATGTGGTTCACTTGGCCCTTGTCTTTGGTGTGAAACCTCTGTGGCAACCATTCGCTCCCCACTTCCCCAGGCGCCTCTTCGTGTACCATGGCAACCGTCCACCGCCTCTTCACCTTTCCCTCTTGATTTGGAACTGCTGTCGCACACTCTTCCTCCCTCCATTTGCCTTCACCCTTCCTTCTGCCATTGTTCGGTCATCTTCTCCATGGAGAGAACAGGACGGAAATGACCCCGTTATTCTTGCCCCAATCGGAAAGATGACGTGGTGGAGGAACTCATTGATCAGTGCGACATCATCACCTCGGCTAGCCTGGCAGGTTCGTTCAAGACCATTCTCGACTCAACTAGTAACATCATTACAACGAACCCAAGGGTCTAGGAGCGGTTTGATCTCCCCTATCTTCTTCGCCGTGACCCTGCTGACTGGCGTGGGGACGAAGGAAGCCTCGCCTTGTGCAAGTTGATGCCGCTTGATAATGATACGTATGATGTTAAGATGCCATCGCTTGAGGGCAAGGCTTGGGCAGGCGCAAATGGAGATTGGGTTGTTTATATTGGGTACAACTGCGAGTGGGAACTTGTGAATGTGTACACTCTTCACCGGGTTCCACTTCTAAAAATCTCAGACAACTGCCGAGAGGTTGAGTACATCGGTATTCTACATGAGTTCAAATACAATCATGGTGATTGTCGTCTACGGAAGATAGCAATTTGTCGAGTTCCCAACCGCTCCTGGGATTACACGAACTATGATGTTGTTGCTATCTTCGACAAGCTTGTTTCCATCCTTACTTCCACGCCTCGATGGATATTGCTCAAAAATCAATTTCTATACACGGATGAGTATTGTGATGCAATTCAATACGAGGGTATTGTGTTTGTTTCCACCACTCATGGAACTGTTTTTGCATGGAATCCTGATGCTTTCGGTACGTTTGTCTTCCACCGTAACTATAATTGTTTCATCCACATGCATGCGGGTTAGCTAGTTTCCCTTTACTAATTAAACTTCTTGTGTTTCCAAGGTCCTGCGAACATTCAACCACCTATACTTGAAAAAATTTATAACCAAGGGGGAGATGACGATGCTGATGATCACGAGCAAGACCCATATACTCAGTGGCACCTGGCAACTTATTCCGATGGATCACCTCTTCTTGTCTGTATGCAGGGCACTGCTGATGTTACTAAGGAAGCAGGTGTTGTCTCGCATGGTCGCACTCTCCGGACCTATTCCAACATCTGATACAGGGTATTCGGGATGGATACTGGTGTACTAGTGCCAACACCTTCTCCCTGGTTCAGTATTGAAAGTCTTGGAGGAAACTCGCTCTTCCTTGGACAAAACTATCCAATGATGGTGGAAGGCGATCCAGCTGCTATTGACACAATGTTACTACCATTTATGAGAAGCAACTGTATCTATGCCTCGGACATTGCTATGCTTCCCTACCGTCCCAATACGGGTCCTGACATAGGCCGCTTCAGCCTGGATGATCAGTCCTGTGTTCGTCTTGAGATTGACAGTAGATGGCCCTTCCCAGAGAATCACTTCTGCTTCAAAGCAAGCATTTCCAACACCGACGAGTGGTTGAGCTGAAGTTTCATTTCATCGCTTTGTTATTTGTTGTGTGAGAAAAACTTTACTAGAATGTTTTGTTGGAAATGATCTATAATCCAACGTGTATCCTCATTTTTATCGTGGGTTGATGACTTGTTGTATGTAATCAATGGTACATTTGCATATGCGTCCATCAACTCATGCCTGCTAGTGGTGTACATATGAACAGTGCTAGTGATTTTAGTTGCAAAAATTATATAGTGATAGTGAGTTTTAGCTGCATATTTTGACAAATCATAGTGTTACAAGGTTTATAAATGGCAATGTTACTAGATAAACAAATGTCAATCTTTCCAGTTTGACAAATGGCAACATACGCAAAATGACAGATATGCAAATCTTACCCAATTGTTTGTACGTGGTTGCAATGGGTCATGCAAAACAACCGTTTGCGTTGAAGGGATGCAGAAATCCTGCTCGACACATTTTCCCTTGGCTTCCCGGGGAAGTTGTCGGTTTGCATACGTGTGTTCTAACTAAAACGTTTGCGATGAATGTTTTATATTTAAAAACCGTTGACGTTTTTTCAAAAGAAAATCGTTTGATAAGTCCGTACATTAAGAGAGAAAAACGCAAATTCATTTAAACCATATCTTTCATTTAGTCACACTGCGAATTTATATTCATATGCGAGAATTCGAGATACAATATTAAACCCCAAAAAACCTATTTCCGGCGGCGGTGGAGGCAGCGTGCCGCGCCGTCGTTGTCGTTGTCGTCCTCCGGGACGCCATTGTTGAAGTCTTCAAGGCAGCACTCCTAATGTTCAAACGATGTCCAAAAAATCACAACACTCCTAATGTTCTATGTTGACACTAGAAATATGTCCAAACGAACCCCAAAAAATCACAAAAATTGACACAACACTCCTAATGTTCTATGTTGACACTAGAAATTTTTTGAAAGCAATAAGATGCAATGGATATCATTTCGTCCCCAAAGGTGGGACGTTCCCTATCGAAAACCATCATGCTTGTTGTGAGAATCTCTGGTTTGTGAGAAGCTTATACCCGAACCTGCCCCAAATGGGACAAATTTTTTACCACAACATGTTGATGCCGCTCCATGATAGCATGCCAAGTTTCATGAATTTGAGACGAGTTTTGGATTTACTAGAATTTTAAAACCAGGCATCTCAATGTTTAGCCGGCAATCAACAATGCCCTGGTGTTTGAATTTCATTCTCATCTCTTGTGTGGGACCTAGAAATTCACCCAAGGACATAGATTAGATTTTCAACCAACTTTAGTGCATTGGAGCATGTGCTTGTAGTTCAAATTTGAATTATGCACATAAAATGCCTGGAAAACCCAGTTAATGCATAAAAATGTCCAAACGAACCCCGAAAAATCACAAAAATTGACACAACACTCCTGTTGTTCTATGTTGACACTAGAATTTTTCTGAAAGCAATAAGATGCAATGGATATCATTTCGTCCCCAAAGGGATGTCCCCTATCGAAAACCATCATGCTTGTTGTTAGAAGCTCTAGTTTGTGAGAAGCTTATACCCGAACCTGCCCCAAATGGGGCAATTTTTTACCACGGCATGTTGATGCCGCTCCATGATAGCATGCCAAGTTTCATGAATTTCAGACGAGTTTTGGATTTACTAGAATTTAAAAACCAGGTATCTCAACGTTTTGCCGGCAATCAACAGTGCCCTGGTGTTTGAAATTCATTCTTGTCTCTTGCATGGGACCTAAGCATGCACCCAAGGACACACATGTGATTTTTCAACCAAGTTTGGTGCATTGGAGCATGTGCTTGTAGTTCAAATTTGAATTATGCACATAAAATGCCTAGAAAACCCAATTAATGCATACAAATGTCCAAACGAACCCCGAAAAATCACAAAATTTAACACAACACTCATGTTGTTCTATGTTGTCACTAGAAAAAGAATTGAAATCAAGAAGAGGCAACGGATATTGTTTCGTCTAGAAAGGTGAAACATTCCCTACCGTAACCATGAGGCTTGTTATCAGAAGCTCTGGTTTTTGAGAAGCTTATATGCCCCAACCTGCCCCAAATGGGACAATATTTTTATCACTGCATGTTGATGCCGTTCCATGCTAGCGTGTCAAGGTTCATAAATTTCAGACGCATTTTCAATTTACTAGAATTTAAAAACCAAGTATCTCAATGTTAGCGGCCGAGCGACGGTGGAAGGTGTTTGACATTCATTCTCATTTCTTGCATGGGACTTAAGCATGTAACCAAGGACACACATTCCAATTTCGAACCACTTTATATGCACTGGAGCATGTGCATGTAGTTCAAATTTGAATTATGCACATGAATGCATAGAAAACTCAGTTATTGTATAAAAATGTCCAAGCTAACCCCGAAAACTCCCAAAAAATGAGACAGCACTCGTGTTGTTCTACGCTGAAACGAGAAAAACTTAGAAAGTAAGAAGAGGCAACATATATCGTTTATCCGCCAAGGTGGCACGTTCCCTACCGAAACCATCTGGCTTGTTGTGAGAGAAGCTCCCGTTTGCGAGAAGCTTATACCCAAACCTGGCCCGAATGGGAAATTATTTTTACCACAGCATGTCGATGCCGTTCCATGATATCATGTCAAGTTTCATGAATTTCAGCCGAGTTTTTGATTTACTATAATTTTAAAACCATGTATCTCAATGTTAGCGGCTGAGCAACAATGTCAAGGTGTTTGACATTCATTCTCATTTCTTGTATGTGACCTAAGCTTGCAACCAAGGACAAATATTTGATTTTGCAACCTGGTTTTAGGGACTGGAGCATGTGCTTTGATTTTGAGTTGTGCACCTGAAATTGTTAGAAAACCAATTTAATGTATAAAATTTCCAAACGAACCCTGAATAATTCCAATTTTTTACAACACACATATAGTTGCATGTTCACTGCAGATAAAAGATCTAGGAATTCAAACACTGTCCATTACCATTGTGACCCCATTATGTAATTCAAATAAAAATGAAAAATCAAGTAGATCCCACACAGTTTATTGTCACCAACCATGTGAGATGCAGTACAAAATATCCTGGAGCACCGTCGGTGTATAGTATGCCTATGGCTTACGCGAGAAGGTGCGTCGGCTACAGAACACACAGCCGGCGTGTCAAGCACACTAGCTCGCTTCCCAAATACTCCCGCCTCTGCATCCCTCGCAATCTCAAAAATATCTTCTTGCCATTATCCAAATTTTCAGTAACCCCGCCTTGTTACTCCCGCCTAGTAAAATTTTCAGTTGCCGCGGTATTTCCTCAAACACCACCTTACCCCCCCCCCCACCACACACTCCACAAAACATGCGCTCACCGACACACACCACCCCCGTAACCATTTGTAGGTCACCGACATCGCTGCTGCCTCCATCCTCAACCTCTGCCTGTGTGCCGGGGAGCTCGAGGAGCCAATGGCCCAAGAGAGGTTTATCGCGACCTCTTCGCCCGACGCCGGCGTGGTGGCCGCCGAGCTGTCCCCGTCGTCCTCCGCGAGCTCTTTATCGATCCGTCATCTCTGGTCCACCGATCCACCAGGCGACGTGCCCCTACGCCGGTTTGAGGACTTCCCCGTCCTTCCTCGTACCCGCCAGCTGACGAGGTCCTACCTCGAGGTCCGGCAGCGGCGGTGGGGGACATGGGTCACCAAGATTACAGATCGAGAGACCCACACCTGCCGGTGGCTCGGTAGCTTCCACACGGCTGAGCTCGCGGCCATGGAGTACGACCGCTGGCAGGTCCTCTACCACGACACGGCGGCTAGGCTCAATTTCCCCTTTGGCACATGAGCGGTCCACCTCGTCCGTCAGAGCCAGGGGTGGTGAGCTCGGCTATGGCACGGGAGGACCGCGAGGCGTGGGAGCGCCTCGAGGCCAAGGCCGATGACAAGGCCTACATGCAAGAGCTTCACCGGCAGCACCCGGAGCTCGTGGAGGCAGAGCGGGCGATCTTTGCAGGCGTGGAGGGTGGCGAGGTTATCGCGCTCTACTCCAAAGATGAGGTTGAAGGTGGCGCGGACGGCTGCACGGACGGTAGCAAGATTATCGCACTTTCCTCTGATGATGAGGTCAAAGGCGGCAAGGACGGCGGCGCAGAGGGCAGCGAGGTTATCGCGCTCTTCTCTGATGACGAGGTCGAAGGCGGCGAGGATGGCGGCGTGGAGGGCGTCCAGGTGGGCGGCGAGGACGAGGAGATCGATGTCGATGAGTGGAGGAGTGCCTTCCCCAACGACCCCGATGACGGCACCGGACCGGACCCGGCTCATGGAACACCGTACCTGACAAGGAAGGATTGGCTCGACCTCTACTTCGACCGAAAGTAGTTTAGCTTAGTTTAAATTTACATTTTATGTTCGGTTATGCAAAACTATCTATGTTTATGTTTGAATGCATGCTACTTTCGGTTGAACCTACTTTGAACTTGATCAAATTGAAGTTTACAACATTAAGTTCAGGCGATCGACTAGAAACGGCCAAAAATTGCTAGAGTATATATATATATATCCACTAATTGTTTTAGTCCTTTAACTTCTAATGGATCAGCTAGAGATGGCCTTATGCCTTGTTTATTTCAGTTCTTCACAATGTGGTGCTGTATATGTGCAACTATTTGCCGTGCAATTCAATTTCATCAATAACAGTTTCAACAATACCACTATGAATTGCCATATTTGGTTGCTGTTGAGGATATTGTAGTTAACATGCCTTTTCGTTTTTTAACAATAACTAGTGTACTTTAGACCTGCACAATACCAGTTTGAATGACTATTTGCTTGTTTATAAATGTTATGCCTGATGTAGTTAACACACCTTTCCACTTCTTGTTTTTCTTAACTAGCGTGGTTAAGGCTGCACACTGAAGCTATCATTCGTAGATTATGTTGTCTACCATGGATATATTTGGTTGATGTTTAGCCTGTTGTGCTTAACATGCCTTTATATGTACTCATACAGGACAATATTGAGAACAATGCTGTTTTTTCCATCGAGGTTAGTTTCATCGCATTGCTTATATGTACTCATTGTTCAGGATCTCGGTAGCTGGTACCATATAGCCTGGGGACTGATAAGTATTTAATCGTCGAATCGGACATTTCATTGAATATATCTATAACCCATTTATTAGTAGGTTAATAGGCTATATTTAATATATCTGAGGCTACATAGCAACATGCATTGTAATGAATGACTAAATATGCAATCCCAGGCTACATTGCAACAAGGAAGAGTGTTACCTTAATGTTCTGATGATGTCTAGATATACGTTTATGAAATCTTATATAATAGGATGGAGAGAGTGTTGTACTACATCATTTTTTAATTGTTTATTAGCTTCTAATATTAACTTGATGCTTTTAGGTACACATGTCATTGCCAAAGATCCACACTTCGACCCTTTCTGCGTATGTCGCAATGAGATATTCATGAACCAGCATCAAGTGAAGAAACTGATAAAGCTTGTTATTAAAATGGGTCAAAAGATGTCAAGCGAACTATATGTTTACACTTTATGCAAGACAACAGTGAAATGCAGGATGGTAAGTAAGAACCCTGTAGCCTTCTTTTTACTTCCTGTAATGAGTTGTGTTAGATGACAATGTCTGAATCTTTTTTCCTTTGTAGTGGATCCTGAAGCAGTTTACTCAAGATTACATCTCAAACTACATGATTGGCGGCCGGCCATCACAAGGGGTTGGACTAGAGTCGTGTGTGCCTTCTGCATCCAGGAGAGCACAATAGGGCCATTCCACTTCACCTTGTTCATCAACCAGAATGTCTATCGCCTCTTTCTTTACCATCTATAATAGTACAAGTATAGAACCCTGGTTCATCATTCTTTATTTGGTGCTTATGTAATTCTTAAACATATGTACCTGTTAATTGAATAATGCATTGGTTGTTTGAACCTGATGGATATGAATAAAGCTATAGCCTACTTTCAAGTTTAAATTAGGTACAATTTTAAATAGCAGCAATTAAATTAGGGCAAAACTACGGTGTGCAGGTCATTAAGGTGCACATGGTTAATAAAGCACAGCGTGAGCGATATACATCATAATCCGACACGGTTCACACAGTGCAAACATGTGTAACAATGCACACAATTGTTGTTTGCAAAGCGTGTGTGATGTCAGACACTATCACATACGGTGCGGGAAAACTAAATGTTTGTGAATATCTACCTATCATACATGGTTTATAATCATCAAGTGTTTGTGATGTGCCAGGCATCGTAAACGTAGAGCCATGCCTAGAAAACTCCCGTGCCTGGAATCTGCCTGGGCCTGGAATATGCCTGGGTTTAGGTAAAAACCACAAAACTCCGACTGCGATGGCAATGCCAACACAAACGAGTAGCAAGGATGAATCATTTCCGATATGCGAGACATCGGAAACGGTTATAGAGGGGCAACTGTATGCATCAAGGCTCCCTATCCCCGATGGTTTCTGGATCGTGTGGGAAGGACCCCCTAATCGCCCACACTCACTAGGAGACGGTTCCAAATGCCATCGCGGAAAGGGGTTTTAAATCGTTTGTATAGCACCGACGCGTACCAGTGATTAGAGCATGTGCATGTAGTTCAAATTTGAATTATGCACATGAATGCATAGAAAACTCAGTTAATGTATAAAAATGTCCAAGCGAACCCTGAAAAATCCCAAAAATTGACACAACACCCTTGTTGTTCTATGTTGGCACTAGGAAAAAAATTTGAAATCGTGAAGATGCAATGGATATCGTTTCGTCCAGAAAGGTGAAACGTTCCCTATCGAAACCATC
Source organism: Triticum aestivum (assembly GCF_018294505.1). NCBI lineage: Eukaryota > Viridiplantae > Streptophyta > Magnoliopsida > Poales > Poaceae > Triticum > Triticum aestivum. The sequence continues at coordinate 335,812,561 of NC_057813.1, forward strand.
ATGCTTGTTGTGAGAGAAGCTCTAGTTTGCGAGAACCTTATACCATGACCTGGCCGAAATGGGACAACATTTTTTACCCCAGCATCTTGATGCCGTTCCATGATAGCATGCCAAGGTTCATGAATTTCAGATGAGTTTTGTATTTACTAGAATTACAAAAGCAAGCACCTCAACATTTGCCGGAGAGCCACGGTGCCGTGGTGTTTGAAATTCATCCCCATTTCTTGAATGGGACATAAGCATCAATCCATGGACACATATATCATTTTACAACCCATTTTGGTGCACCGAAGCATGTGCATGTGGTTTAATTTTGAATCGTGCACCTAAAATTCCAAGAAAACCAAGTTACCGTATAAAAATGTCCAAACGAACCCTGAATAATTCCAATTTTTTTGACGACACACCTATAGTTGCATGTTCACTACAGATAGAAGTTCTATCAATTCAAACACCATCCTTTGCAGCTGTGACCCCATTGTGTAATTCAAATCAAGATGAAAAATCAAGTAGATCCCACACAGTTTATTATCCCCTACCGTGTGAGATGCAGTACAAAATATCCTGGAGCATCATCGGTGTATAGTACGCCTATGGCTTACTCGAGAAGGTTCGTCGGCTACAGTCCACAGCCTGCTCTAAATAAGGGACCATGTCTAATGACACTTTGCGTGCCGGTTTTTTCGCTGAAGCGATTCCAAATTTTTGGCTTCAGCGGAAATATCTACCTCCCCGCTCCCTCCCCCTTACCAAAAGCCACATTTCCCATGTTTCCGCCTTCCTTTACAAGTTGAAACCTTCACTCCTTGCTTGCAGTGCCGCCTCCTCACTGGCTACCCTCCTTCACGCTACTCGGCCTCGCCTATCCAGGCAGGTAATCCACACCTGAACCCCGTCCTCCTTCTCCTTCCACATCCCACATGCCCCGACCGCCGGTGCGAGCGCGACACCTTCCACCCAAATCACCGACCCCTCCACCAAATAAGCGTCGTCCTAAGCCATGGTGCACGCAGTATAGCCAGGATCTCAAGGAGCATTTGGCAGCGGAGAAGCAAATCGAGGCCGCACGCATGGATGAGGCCGCGATGGCTGCCATTCGTGCCGACCCCCAGATCTTGGAGGAGAACCTAGCCGTCGAGGCCACCGTAGATGCCTCGTGTGCCAACACAGTTGGCTGTGACAGTTCATGGCGTTTTCTCGAGGCCACCGTCGGTGCCTTCGACGAAGACTACGAGGTGTTTTCTCAGCGTGCACGTGCTTACCTCATCTCGAGAGCCAGCAGGTTGGTGCCCGGAGTGGCTCAGGCAACTCACCACTACAATGAGGGCACCCATGATGTGGAGGCCTCACCCTCTTCCATGTCCAAGGAGCCAATCGTCATCGATATCTCCAACAATGAGTAGCTTGTCTTATTAGCTCACTATAAGGACCCATGTTTAGTTTGCTAGCTATTGCCTTTCCTTAAAAAAATTTATTGAATTGTGCTATCTACTTTTACCATCCAATCTTCTGCTCTAGTGTATATGTTCTATATGTCGTGCAATATGGTGTTCAGTTAACTATTTGGTTCAATTCTGCAAATGTGATGTTCAATTCTTTAGGGTGCAATTTTCCAAGTTGTCAAGCATGCTTGGTTTGGTTAACTGTCTGATCTTCTATTAGGAGTATGTTATATTGTGCAATGTGGTGATCAGTTAACGTTTGGTTCATTTGTTGTGGTGTTTAGTTAACTGTTTGGTTCAATTGTGCAATGCGATGTTCAATTGTTGTATGTGCATTCTGTTATTGTATACAATCTCAGAAATAAAATCGAATTTTGCTGTACTAAATACATGAGAAACAAATACAATTGCTATACTTCCAAGTTGTTAAGCATGCTTGGTTTGGTTAACTATCCGATCTTCTACTATTAGTATGTTATATTTTTGCAATGTGGTGCTCAGTTAACAGTTGGTTCATTTGTTGTGGTTTTTAGTTAACTGCTTGGTTCAATTCTGCAATGCGATGTTCAATTGTTGTGGCTACATTCTGTTATTGTATACCCTGTGAGAAATAAATCGAATTTGGTTGTACTAAATACATGAGAAACAAATACAATTGCTATACTTCCAAGTTGTTAAGCATGCTTGGTTTGGTTAACTGTCTGATCTTCTATTAGGAGTATGTTATATTTGTGCAATGTGGTGCTCAGTTAACGGTTGGTTCATTTGTTGTGGTATTTAGTCAACTGCTTGCTTCAATTCTGCAATGCGATGTTCAATTGTTGTTGCTGCATTCTGTTATTGTATACTATTATACCTTGTCTTTTTTATCCCTTTGCCCCATTTTCAATATAGAGAAGACATTTATGCACATCCTTGATTTCAGGCCTTTCCAAAACAGTTCACTGATGATTACCTCTCAAACCACCTGTATGGACAGGAGGTGAGGAAGGTTTTCATACAACAGCCACGGTTCAATATTGAAGTGTTCCTGAAGAGGACGAAGGATGGATGGTCAATCATCCACAGGCACTGACCTAAAGTTGCAAAGACCTTCAACATCAATGAATGCTCAATATTCGCCTTCCGCTTCAGCAGTTTTCCCGATGAGATGCATCTATCTATGTACCATCTATGATGCTAATTTCGAAAGGTTTTAGATCACTACAACAGGAACCCCCCTTCAGCAACACATCGATGCGTTGTTATACATCCATATATGCGTTGCTAGGGCCTACACCAACGGATTATTATGCGTTGTCGTTGGTGGCGTTGCTAGGGTCTACTACAACGTATATACATGTGTTGGTAAATGCCACGTAGAAGTGTTGTAAGGTAGCAACATAGAGTTAAGAGTCTAACAACACATCATATGCGTTGGTGGCTATCATCATTGTAAAGACTAGAGGCTTTGGTACATAGAGTGAATAATTGATTGTATTTTATACATTGACATCCACAATTATTAGTTCAATATATATAGTGTATAGGAGGCACAATACAATAAACGGAAAGATCTCATATATTAAATCAATTATGTTACATTACACAAGCTCCAAACATTACAAGATGTGAAGCTATCTACTAGTAGCAAAATTCTCGACCTTCCAATCAACTATAAAGTTTGAAACATTGTCCTAAAAATGACAATCTAATTATACCCATTCTCTGCCTTGCAATCAACATTGGAGCAATGCATCATCCATTTATCTCGGCAATCTACAAAACAAATACTGAGATGAGTAACTTACGTAGAGAAAATCAGGTTCATAGTGCACAGAAATGTAGAGGAGAACATACAAATGTTGAAGGCCGTCACATTAGTAGCATTGTAGGCCGAAAAGGAGCAACATCCTACATCTTACACACTCTTGATCATTGTTTTCTTATGAAGAAATCTGCTAGATGTCAATTGAGTTCAAGTAAACCTTGAAGCAAACACACAATGTAAGATGAGGTACTTTGGAAAAAAAACATGTGCTGACATACCACACAACCTTCATTTTCATAGAAAGATCTGCAGTTCACTTGAACAAATAGATACACGGTTTTAACAATTTAAAAATACTTTATGTTCAAAGAAATAATATCTGCATCGAGTTAAAAAGGAACAATATAAGCATCAAGTTAAAAAGGAACAATATAAGCATCAAGTACAATACTATATACAGTTATACAAACAGATGTCATGTAATCTGTTCCTTCCTACTCAATGATTAGATTTTAGTACAACAGTAGCAAGGCAAATTTTAGTACAACAATGCAAAAAAATGTAACAAGATAATTTAGTAAAACAAGGTAAATTTTAGAATAAAGTAACAGAGCAAACTTTAGAACAAGAAGTCTAACTATCTTGTCAAAATAGTATACTAGTCTCTCCGACTTACAGGACCCTTAGCAACTCTGTATTTAATTGTACAGATCAGTTTAGTACAATATTTACATCAGCATAAAATCGACGAGGACTATCATAAGATATCAGACATATGATTGCATCAAAATAACATAAGGAGTAATGTAGATTGGGAAATTACACACTTCTTTGCTCAAGTATCATCAACATAAGATTTTCTAGAAGATATCTGAGACATTTGATGTTTCTACATAAGCACACACATACAAATTAATATTTGAGAGAAAGCCAGAAGAACTTTCCTGAACTTTTCAGCATCCCAGCTGCAGACGTCACATGAATGTTCACCTTGGCATCCATATTTTCTTTTTTAGATTGGGCAATCTCTCTGCAATCTATAAATCAAAGCCAGGCTGTGGCATCATCTTTAGTTTATCAAAGATGTTTTGCAATCAAAATGGCCCAGTGTCATTTACTATGCAAAGTAGGGTGCATTACCTTGAGCATATTGATGTTTACTCAACTCCTAATCTGAGAAATTGACCAAAGAAGAACCTGTGAGACATAAATATTTTGTGGTCTTGAGAAGAATCGGATGCTAATTGAAGGAAGTTGAGAGCCAACAACATGTCGAATACCACAAGTTCTGAACTTCTGATTGAGTAATTGGAGCAAGGTAAAATCTTACAGGGTTATGACTCGAGCACTTAAGTTCTTACTAAAACAAGTCAAGAAACAACAAAACGTGTTAAAGTCATAGTATACCACATGAACGAAGAACCTTAAATCCTAGGGGAACGAAGAACCTTACATCTAGTAACTTCACCATCTTACATAGTTCCTACATCTAGTAACTTCACCATCTTAAATCCTAGGGAAACGAAGAACCTTACAATGTAAGAACGAAACTAATACCACAGTTTTCTCTAGCAGAGTTGGCACTAATTGAGGGCGACTTGGGCAGCTCGGCAGCTCCACAACATGTGGGCATCACGAGAAAAGCTAAAATGTTGCTCGTCATCGCTAAATAATTCTGTAGTGCTACCTCCACACCATTCTTCATGCACTGCAAGGAAAATATCAAACAAAAAACTTCACGCTGAACTCAGGAGGCGGATCAACAATTGAAACTGAGTCAGTGATTAGTAAAATAAGGGAGACAATGTTTTGGTAACTCACAATCATCCTGCAGCCATGATGTTCATCGACACAACAGATCGAACTACTACTACTACTATGTACCATGAGAATGCAATCCAACACACATGCACACGCACACGCAGATAGATACACACAGACACAGACACATGCACGCGCACGCACCTGTTGGCTGAAGATAGTCAGTTTTAGAACCTGCAAGGGAAAATGAAATTAAGGATTATATATACAGTCAAGAGGAATATTAGGACGGGCATTTGACACTTATTCCTAAGGTATTACACAATCTGTGATAGGGAAATTGTTAAGGATTCATCCACGCACATGGCAGCAAGCAAGAACCACTGAAAAAAAGGACGCACGCATTCTTCCGAAATTAACACATACGGACAAGTGGTGAATCACTCAACAATACATCACAATAGATTAACCCAACTAGAAATGACTGGCTTGCATGTGCAGAACTAGATAGCACATTGAGATATGCAAGCACGAAACAAAAATACCTAGAATCATGAAGTGAACTGAATTAGAATTATTTGAGCCGCCGGCAAGGTCACTGACTATGGTGGGGTGTTATCCAGTCGTAAAGTACGACACCACAATGTCTAAAACTAGGTAGCGTAGATCACAATCATGATTTCCAGCAAATAATCGACCATCGTATGAAGGCCATCTCACCACAAAGCACCAGAGAGGGCACGGGTAGAGGAGCAAAGTGCCTTACCAAATGGTCGATGTCGAAGGCAAGGTAGCCGAGGTGGAGCAGCACTGTCGAGCCTGAGCCGGCAGCGGCGGATATGGAGACGTAGGGTAGATGACCTACGCAAGATTCACACCGGCGACCCATGATAGCTAGGGTTCCTATATCGGCATGTGCATGACAGCGGAGGTCATCGCGGTGGCGGAGGATCGTAGGAGAGGACTGAGGGGCAGCCGGGATGGTGAGATAAATCAAGGGAGAGCACCAGAGCTTGCTGAAATCGGTGGTGCCATGCAGCGCCTTGGTCATGGAGCTCGGGTGAGAGGGGAATCAGGGTAGGGAAGGACAGAGATTGCGCGTAGGGAAAAAACATGGTGGAGGTGCGGGAGGTTAGATTTTTTCTAGGGAGAGGAGGTTAGTGCTAAGTAGGGGAGGTGGGATAAGTACGTGAGGTGGGATGTTGAAACAAACAACACATATTTCCATATCGTTGGTAGATATGCGTTGGTACAGCTAGGTTTTTGTTGTAGTGGATGTTGCACATGAAACTTGGTGCTGGTGCAGTTGTGTAATGGGGTAGCTGAGTGCTGAAGCTATATCATCTTGTACTCTGATGTATTTCAATTATGAAATCATGCTTCCTTAATATGGGGATGAAATATATTATGTGTTTAATATGAATGTCAATTAGATTAATAAATGGATTATTAATAATAGGGCAATTAGCCTGCTAATTGGTTTTTGCTATTGCAAATGGTTATTGAGAAAATACCATGGGCGATGCTCTAAGGCAACGCACACAGTTTCTTCTACGCATCGTGTGTGATGCATTCAATAACGCAAACGATAATTTTTTTAATATTGTGTGCGATGGGAAGGCCATCACAAACGATTTAACGGGGAAAACTGTGTGTGATGAACCTACAAACGGAAATGTTTTCCTTGCAGCGACTGTGTGGGATGTATGTACGAACGGAAACGTTTCACGGGGACTGACTGTGTGGGATGAAGTTACGACCGGAAGTGATTTCACTTGTATAATTGTATTTTTTAGCACTACTATATGTATAACCGTATTTGCTGGCTTGCCGGTCGCACACGACCTCATTTTGCCGAGCGTGTGTGCCAGGAGGGCATATCCCCGACGGTTTCTGGGTCGTGTGCGAAGGACCCCCTAATCGCCCACACTCACTACGCGACGGTTCTGAATGCCGTCGCAGAAAGGGGTTAAAACCGTTTGTATAGCACTGACACGTACCAGTGTTTGGTGTCCTTTGTTGAGTTGCATTTTATTTGTTGGTTTTATTATGAGTGTTATAATTGCTTGCTAGTATGTTTGGTTATATGAATGCTATGTTTGACTATATAGATTTTCAATGGAGTAACGAACCAAGTCATTATTCTGAGAGCGTTATATCTTCATCAAGTAATACCAGGCAAGTTCACTTTGACCATGTTTTTCATACCTATGTTCTATTTGCATGTAGTAGCACCCTTTCAATAGTCCCTCCAGTTGTGATATTGATTTCTTATAGTTGAGAAGAATGCATGAGGTAGGAACCCATCTCCCTATTATCCATCCTGGGACGTTATATAGTTTTAATGCTATGCTAATGTAGATGGGGTTTGGTATGAGTGCTCGGAGTGGTGTGAGAATGGAGGACTCTATGTCAATGGCGACAACTTCATGATGGCATCTGTAAGGACTGCATCTTCAAGACCTCAAGACTCAAGACAAGAATTCCATACACACTACTGGGTGAAGGACGGTTGATGGGCACCCATTCATCAACTAGTGGATGGCCGGGATGCATGGAGAAGCGCCATGACATCTTGTGGAAAGATTCACCCAGACTCAAAGAAACGGAAGAATACTTCAGGCCCAGAATCTTACCGGTGCAACCGCAAGTCACTATGGGCTCTGGCTTGGTTGACCTTAGTTGTGACTGTGGCTGGGACGGTGCTAGCAGATGTAGAACTACGGTAGGAGTGGATGAGCACCGGACAATGGTCAGGGGAACTCTTCGGACATGTTTTAGTCGTCTTGTTAAACACCCTGAAGTGCGAGAACGTAAAAACAGGGATCGAATCTTGCGGGTAAAGTGTACAAACCTCTACAGAGGGTTAAACCAAATCGATTAGAAGTGTCCCTGGTTAAAGACAATTTGAGCATCTGGACTTGGATCTATCTCGGAACTCTCAACACTGGACTGATAATTTAATTGTGGGCAAGTTATGATGATTTGGGCTATGAGACATCTGTTGGCGGAACCATGTCATGATAGAAAACTCTATAGTACAGACTCCTGATATTCCTTTGTTGTAGGGAAAATAAAATCAGCTTTTATGCAAAACAAAACTCAGACACAGAGCCAGAAAGCCATATTGCATATAGTATAGTTTTATCATCTGTTTTTCTTATGGTGATCTTGCCGATACATTCAATATACTGACCTACATGGCTGCAATGTATCATGTTGTAGATATTTCTTTGACGAGTAAGAGTTTCGTTATAGGGTTATGGTGTACACTTAACCTGCCGATGGCTTTGATGGGACTCCACACTCGATTATTTGTTTCCGCTGAGACTTATGAGGTATATTAGTTTTACGTTATTTATACATGTGATTGCACTTTGATATATACATTGATGTACTATGTGTGCCAGCATACTGATCCAAGGATGGCACGGATACACAGAGGCTTGACCGTTTGTGGTCAAGTCGCTATTGATATGGTATCAGAGCACATGTTGACTGTAGGACGTGACCTAGAAACTAGAAATCCCATAGGACAAAATATCTCTAAAACCTTATTTTAAAAAAAGACCCTTACTTCCCATCTTTTTTGATTTTATCAAATAATCCCTCTTACCTCAAATAGTTGGAATATACCCCATTCCCTTTTGACCACACGGAGGATCAGCTGAAATCACTTCAAGAAGGACAAGATATTTGACAACTGATGGCCACTTCGGAGTAAAGAGGATTTCACGATGCACTAGAAGGGTTGACGCTACAATAGTTGAAGACTCCAAAGACTCATAGAACTTGAAGATCCTGAAGAATTCCAAGATTTATATGACTTTTATAAGACCAAAACCCCTGTTATATACCCATGTTAGATACGATGATTTGTGAGCTATCATTTGTTTGATGTTTTCCCGACAGCCACAAAATAAAACATGTTTCTTCAAAAACTTTTGTTTGTATTGTGTGCTTCTCTCTCTATCTCTCTTAACTCATCCCAAAACCCTTGGACCCATGGATGAAGATGGACTTGTATTCTTGGGACCGATGACTCAGCCAGAGGCAGAGCTATGGATTCAAAACATGGAGGATCACTTTGGGAAAATTTTGATTTCAAAGAATTACGAGGTTCAATATGCTCTTCAGTACTTTACAGAAAGTTCTGCAACCTGGTGGAAAATGCATCAAGTCATACAAGGATGTAACGGTGCAAGAACTTGGGAGGAATTCAAGAAAACTTTTGTTGAGATCACGTCTCATCCGGAAGCACTGTGATAACCCGATGAAGAAACCTTGTGCCTGCAAGATTTGCGGAGAAGTAGGACACACCCAAGAAGAACACGGCGATGGATGCCCTCATTGTGAGGGGAATCACCCAACCGAAGAATGCATGAGTTGGCAGGTTAATTGTTTCCTGTGTGAAGGAACTACGCACTACCCTGCTCAGTGTCACTTTTACCCCAAAGTAAAAGCAATTACCAAGCAGCAGAAATAAGCCCTCAGGAAAAGTTTAGAAGAACATGTGATGAAGAAAGTTGTTGAAGACCCCGAAGAAGAAGGCCTAAACAGATTTTACACTCATGCCTGCTATTCATGTGGAGAAGAAGGACATTTTTCACGGTATTGCACAAAGGAAAGAGAAGAGTATCTAGGAGACTTCCCGACAGAAGAAGTGGAGTATGACCCACAGGAATTAGAAGCTCTGATCAGTACAAAGAAATCCAGAAAGAGAAAATGAAGGCATCCCCAGAACAACCCAATTTCTGCAGAGAAGGACTTGAGTAATATCACTTGTTATAGATGCAAGGATTTAGGTCATTACGCTGATAAATGTCCAGAGGAGAAGCAAAGAACCCAAAAATCATACACCATCCCCAAGAAGCCACCGGACTTGTCAGAAGTTATTTGTTTTCGTTGCAGGGAAGCAGTACATTATGCTACTGAATGTCCCAACAAGATGAAAGCTAGAGCTGAGTAGTTCGAATTCTGATGTTATGATGTTACTAGTAAGTGTAGTAGGAAGCAAATTTATTTTTGTGAGTACAATGAGTTGAGTTATGTAATGGGTGTTTCATGAAATCAATAAAGTTAATGTGTCATGATTTCATATGTGGAATTTCATGAGTTGTTACTCCATGAACAAAGAGTTTTGACCATTTTCGAGGATATGAGAAAAATATGGTCTATGGAAGAATTTGTGCATTTCAAGGGTGGTAGTACCCTGTGAGGACACTTGACCCATGGAAAGGATAATGATATTCCACAGAGTGGAGTCTGGACAAAATGAGTTGGAGTTTTCTTTTTGATATGATGGATATGAAGGAAGGAAGTGTTGCTTGAATTATAGTAGGTGTAATGTTCGAATATCGAACAATTGTAACTTCCATGATGAGTTAAAGCATACATGTGTTGAAGTGGGTCCATAACCCATAGGCCCAAGAAATTAATAAGGATCAAGAACTCCCTAGAAGAAGAAATCTGGAAGAAGCTATGACTCCCTCAGCAGACGTTTCTTAGGAGGATACAAAAACCTGAGAGTGGTGAAGTAATGATAGATATTTTATTCATCTTGCAGAATCCCTGGATTTATCCGAACTCAGTTCGTCGACAAGAGAAATTCTTCAATGCTTGGGAGAATTCCGAGTGTTAGAACTGCGAGATTCGCTAAACCTTATACAGGGCAATGATTTGGGTGCGGAATTGATTGATCACCATGCCGACTTACTCTTATTATTTGCCTTTGCTATATGGGGTGGGAAATCTGGAGTGACTTACCCATAGTAGAGAGACGACGATGTCAAAACCTTGTTTAAACCATAGAATGGTAGGACGGTTGTTCCATGTACAGGCAACCGTTGCCAACCGTAGGTTATTCGGTGAGATTCAGCCCAGACCCATTTTCCTGCGGGAGAAGCCAATAATGATTTACCACCATGAGATTTCGATAGTTGTTTAGTATTGGAGACAGACCTGTCTGCTAAGAAGAGCCAGTCTCGGAAGAACCTCGCCAGGATGAAAGGACACGAATTTGAGGAAAAGGTTATGCCCTACTAGAAGAGCTCCAGTGTAGGAGTTATCCCGAAGATGTGAGAAGACCGACATTGCCAGCCTCAAGAGAGAGTACACGAGTTCCGTCGGATCCATAACCTTAGCCTGGACTAGCACAGCTTATATGGTGTAATGTAATGAAATATGTCATGTTTATATGAAATCCGGTCGTGTTTGCATGAATTTCGTCTGGTAGGTTCACACTATTGCCCAAATGTATGTGGCTATGGGTGGATGGTGTCCTCCCGTATCCGTGTCCGCTCTCACGCACGCGCGCACCCACACATTCTCGAGTTTTTGTACACACCATCTTTGTCTATGTCAGTGCCTTGAAGACGGCGTAGGTGCACCTCGGCATGGAAGATACTAGTAGTAGAACATACATGCACCAGTAGGAAGAGCGGCTGGGATGGGACGCCAGGGTTGCTAGAGCTCGTCGGGCAAGCGCTCTCCACATATGTATCTGCATCCATTCTCGCACTCTCCATCGGTGGTCCTCAGAATCGCCATCGTGGTAAGCAATCTCGCCCTTGTGGTGACCACCATCGCTGGAGTGAGACGACGGACTACATTTGTGACAACACCGCAAAGTGCATAACCACCGTTGTGATGGCCAAGATGTGGCGAAAGAATGATATCCTTCATTCCTGATGTGATGGCCATTACCGTGTGCTCGTCTAGACGACTAGGTAGCTCAAGAAGCAGCACCAACATGCATGGTTGCGCGTATAGTCCTCCATTGCAGTCGTAGTTGTTGCATGCGCAGCTCGGGTTGCAGTTGCAGGTGAGAACAGTGACACTGCATGGGCATCCATTAAGAGTGGCTGGAACGAGGATGACATTGCCTTGTGAATCCTATTTGTCCTAAAAATCATGAAGAGTATAAACATGTTTACATACAATGTGAGTGGATTTCTTCAGTGGTCATCACATGTGAGCCTGTCTTTTTTGTTTTTTGTTTTGCGCATACATCTTTAGTTGCTGATACTGCACCCTTACATGCACCATTTTATCTTGTGTTAATATTTATTCATCAAGCACGCTGACAAATGGGCCCCATGCTCATGTATGTCAACGTGGCAGTCAATTATTTGGTCAGAGTCAACGATCACAGCCTTCTGGTGCCATGTCACCGAATCCACTCCGTGTAGTGTCAGGCAAAGCTTCATTTGTTAGGTTATAGATCATTTTGTCTTGGTATGAGTGATGTTACATAGAATGAGTAACTAGCTAAGTTACTCAATTTACCTCTCTCCTCATTAAATAATTTCCACATAGGAAAATTTGCTGAGTTGGACCCGATGTTAATCTTGAAGTAACTCCCACTGTGGTTAGTCTTAGTCCTTGTTCGGTTCAACCTCCTCCCAAGGGGTTTGGAGAGGATTAGAGGGGAATTTGTCTTGTCGGGGATTTAATCCCCCACAATCCTTGTTAATCCCAGTTAAAATCCCTTGAACCGCACATGCCCATAAGGTTAAAATGACCGGGCTTATAGAGGGCATGGTACATTTGAACTCTAGTGATTTAAAGGTGAGGGTTTGTTTATGACTAGCTCTACAACCTCAATGTTTATAAATCGGACTTCACTCTCCCCTCACGCACACGCACTGGTACACTCACGGTGGAGCGCATTTGCACAAGAAGAGGCAGGCAACATGATAATTTGACACATCTAGTTGTAATCTTAATGTAGGGTCTGGTACCACGTGTGAGCCATACAAAGTGCGGCCTGAACAGGGTGGCGTGGTTAATGATCGAGTATCTTTTTTTGGTCGTACGTTAAATGAAAAGATGGCTCCGTGCATATTCAATTTAAAATGATCACTAGGGAGAGAAAAACAATTACTCCACTTCGGGACTTGCTTGCTAGGGTTGCTCTCTTCTTCTCACTCTCCGACCCTCTCCGTCAGTGTCCACTCTCTTTGTCTCTCCCCCCTCTCTCTTGTCATCGGTGGCCACAGATCCGGCCGGATCCCTTCTGCTGGGTAGGGGAGGAGGTGCAACATTGATGCGGTTACTAAAGGCGAGGGAGGAAGCTGTCGCGCGTCGTCTTCTCTGACCTAGTGCTAGCGTGGGAGGTCCTTCTGCACCCTTGCTCGCAGCTGTCGTGTTGGCAGATCCTGCCGCCTGCCTCGCCACGTCCCACCGGCCGGAGGTATAACTTATTTTAGAACCGTCCTTTTTCTAATGGTCCAGCTCCCCACGCCCCTGCTTCCTTTTTATCCAGTTAGGATTTCTCTCCACATCGCTGCATCCTACATGTGGATATTCTTCTACTCCATGTAGCTAGCTCCATCGGCTTATCAAACACTCGAGCACCACCAAAAGTTTTACTATTAAAGGAATAAAGGAACTGCAGGGACTGGCTAACGAACCCATCTCTTCGTTGAATAGGGAAATAAAGTGTGGTTGAGGCGAAGTACTAGTAAGATGCTATAGTAAGATGCTGGCCTAACTGGTCTCTTGGTCGAAAAAGGAAACAAAGTGAGGGGGTGTTGGGTCAACAATGCAACTGAGAATGAGCATGTCTAGATTTCCCATGCTCACATAGGAAAAGGTCATTGACGAGAACAAAAATGGCACAAATCCAGACATTCTTGCATGTTTTGCCGCTCTCGGGAACCTCCTCTGTGTCACCACTTTATGCCTTTTTGGAGGTAAAACATGCTTGTTCCTCCTTTGTACCTATGCCCATACTATTGCTATCAATCTAACATCACAGGTAAAATGAAATAATGCCACTGTTATTGTGATGTCACTATTAAGCAATGTTGTTGCCAATCTATTGTCATTGATAAAATGAATCAATGCTACCACCGTTTTATGAAATGCTTCTGTCTTGCTTTATTTCAATGAGGAGTGTTTTGGGTTGTTATACATAAATCTCACATCAGTAACATACCTGCATCTCAGTGGAACTACACAAATTTAATTGCACATTTGATTGACAAGATGATGTATTTCTCCTTTTTGTATCACCCTTTGTTAGAATGATTGTTCTGGTTAATCATGCACGTAGCTACTGATCATGTGCTACTATTATCACAGAGTAATAATGCAATTGTTATGAATGTTAATCTATGGTCCCTTTAGTCTAGTGCCAGTGATCATTTGAAGTGATGGCATTTTTTCATACTAGCAATGTAATGCCATTGATAACATATGACATGCTACTGTTAATCATATGGCACTGCAAAAAATGACACTGCTTAAATAACCCTATTACATATTTATGCAAATGGGGTTGTCTATCTCCATATGGCATCTCTTTGTGCAAAGAAAATCACAAACCCCAATTTTAGTGGAACTGCACAAAATTAGATGGCTGCATCTTTCTTCTGTCAGCTAACCTCATGGTGCTCCAGGTATTCCTACCTTCATAACTAGGTACAATGACCAATGCAAGATGAAATGTGCTTATTCGTACATTGAATTGCTGGTTGCAGTGTGGAACGAGCATGTTATGTGTGGAGGAGCAAACAAGCGCTGCAGCCGTGCCGTCAACGTAAGATAAAAGAAACCAAGTCATAGATGGCCTGGCCGGTGAGTAGGGGTCGTGCAAATAGTGGTGCATTATTTTAGTGGAACTACACAAAAAGATATTGGGGTGAGTCGGACAAATTTTCTATAGCTACACAGAAGGAATTGCACTCATCGATTCGATCGAATTTCCTCCATGGCATGCATGAGACCCAAGGTGGAAATCAACTGACCACTTATAATATTATGGATAATCTTCCTCATGCAGATCAGTATCCCCTTCATCAAGATGATCATGTTTTGTCTGCAGAGATATTCATATGTGTTACTGTTTTGCAACACCATTTGAGTATAGATATTGTTTTCCTATGTCATCACATTCAGGACAGTGAAGATGATTTCAGTGGAACTACACAAAATGGTTTGATGTTGAGTGATCTCTATTGCCTCCTCTATTTGCTACAATGTGTCAGCATCAATTGCAAGATGACCCAGCCAGCTAGTCGTGGTGTTGCCAACAAGCTCAAAGTGCATGCAACATTGAGCAGAAAGAAGCATGCCCAGGAAATTAATGTGTGCCTAAGTAGGACCTTTGCTCAGAGAAGAATCGATTGTTTTCTCTTTATTTCTACACCTTCTCACAGCTTTGTCTTGGTTTTATCATTGAGATGCATAAACATGCTGAACTTATGTGGTTGGCCTTGTTTGTTTCAGCTTTGATCTGATTTGAATCACCTAGGTATTCAATTTAATGGAAAAGTTGATTTCATAGTTATATAATATCATGTTTGTTTCAGCTTTAGTTCGATTCGAATCACCTGTAGATTCGCTTTAGTGGTGCGAATCAGCTTCGCCACTGAACCACTTTGAGGTGCTTCAACAAATTGCACTAAGACCATGTTTGTTTCGGATTCTGGGACCAGATTCAGCTTTGCCACTAAAAGCTGAATCTGGAATCTGAAACAAACAACTATATGAAACCAGCTTTGCCAGTGAAGTTGACTCTGGATTTGGGCATTTTTTATTGCAATTTCCTCAAAGTGTACTAGGTCATGCTCAATTTGCAAAGGTATATAATCACATGTGTAACTTTTGCCACTGCAGTGAATCCACATGTGATTAAAATCCAAGCAAAGCTGAAACAAATAGGGCCTAAAAATGACCCAAATCCAGATTGAGCTTCACATTGCTAGCTAGTATGCATACCAGATTAAGCCTGACACACCGTAGATTCACTTTAGTGGTAAAGCTGATTTGAAATAGTTGTTTGTTTCAGATTCAAGATTCAGTTTCACTGGCAAAGCTGGCTTCACTAGTAAAGCTGATTCGAAATAACGGTTTGTTTCAAATTTGAGATTCAGTTTCACTGGCAAAGCCGGCTTCACTAGTAAAGCTGATCCGAAATAACTGTTTGTTTCATATTCCAGATTCAGCTTCACCGACAAAGTTGAATCTAGTTCCTGAAACTCAAACAAACAGGGCTGATATCATTGTTAACTAGTATGCATAATGTATTTTGTGAAGCTTAGTGAAAAATCGAGGATGTCGCCTAGAGGGGGGTGAATAGGTGCTTTAAAATAATTACGGTTTAGGCTTGAACAAATGTGGAATAAACCTAGCGGTTAATTTGTCAAGCACAAAACCTTAAAACAACTAGGCTCACCTATGTGAACCAACAACTTATGCTAAGCAAGATAAGCAACTATGTGATAGCAAGATATATGACAAAGAACAATATGGCTATCACAAAGTAAAGTGCATAAGTATAGGGCTCGGGTAAGAGATAACCGAGGCACGCGGAGATGACGATGTATCCCTAAGTTCACACCCTTGCGGATGCTAATCTCCGTTTGGAGCGGTGTGGAGGCACAATGCTCCCCAAGAAGCCACTAGGGCCACCGTAATCTCCTCACGCCCTTGCACAATGCAAGATGCCGTGATTCCACTAAGAGACCCTTGAGGGCGGTCACCGAACCCGTACAAATGGCAACCCTTGGGGGCGGTCACCGAACCCGTACACTTTGGCAACCCTTGGGGGCGGTCACCGAAACCCGTCAAATTGCTCGGAGCGATCTCCACAACCTAATTGGAGACCCCGACGCTTGCCCGGAGCTTTACACCACAATGATTGAGCTCCGAACACCACCAACCGTCTAGGGCGCCCAAGCACCCAAGAGGAACAAGCTCAAGGGCACCAAGCACCCAAGAGTAATAAGCTTCTCAACTTGTAACTTCCACGTATCACGTGGAGAACTCAAACTGATGCACCAAATGCGATGGCAAGGGCACACGGAGTGCCCAAGTCCTTCTCTCTCAAATCCCACCAAAGCAACTAATGCTAGGGAGGAAAATGAGAGGAAGAACGAAAGAAGAACACGAAGAACTCTAAGATCTAGATCCAAGGGGTTCCCCTCACTTAGAGGAGAAAGTGATTGGTGGAAACGTGGATCTAGATCTCCTCTCTCTTTTCCCTCAAGAACTAGCAAGAATCATAGGAGGGATTGAGAGTTAGCAAGCTCGAAGAAGGTCAACAATGGGGGAAGAACACGAGCCAAAGAGATAAAGTTCATTGGGGAAGAAGACCCCCTTTTATAGGAGGGGGAAAATCCAACCGTTATGAGTTCAGCCCGCACACGAGCGGTACTACCGCTCCACGAGCGGTACTACCGCTTGGGCGGAAGAAGCAGGGAAACGGAGCAACAAAAACAAGAACCTTGGGGCGGTAGTACCGCTCATAAGAGGTACTACCGCTCACCCCAGCGGTACTACCGCTGGAGGAGCAGAACACGGGACCAAAAGAGGCAGGGCAGAGTAGAGTATGGCGGCAGTAATGCAGTAGTGGTACTACCACCCGTCCGGAGCGGTACTACCGCTTATAGGCGGTACTACCGCCCAAACGGAGCGGTACTACCGCTTATGGGCGGAACTGCCGTGCCTTACTGCCGTGCAACTACTGCTAAACCCGACACGAAAAGAGCAGACCCAAAATCGAGGCGGTAGTAGAGCGGTACTGGAGCAGTACTACCGCTTGACGCTACAAGTGGTACTATCGCTGCCACCGCGGTACTATAGTAGGGAGAAAAACAGAACTGCCATAACTTGTTCATATGAGCTCCGAATTGAGCAAACTCAAGCTTGTTTGAAACAAGACAATGAGTAGCATCAAAACAGCGACAGGGGAGGTATGCCTAACAAAAGAGGAGAGAAACCTCCAATAGAGAAGAACTGGGAGAACCTCCACCATCGAAAACATCATAGAAGGCGCATGCGAACTCCGTTTTCGATGAACTCAAGCTTGTCATCAAGATGATCATAAGCTCTAAGACTCACAAAGAGAACCAAACAAGAACCAAGAAACATGATGCAAGGATGCAATGGTTTGAGCTCTCTACTAACGATACGATTAAGCTACCAACTTGAGAGCCCCCCTACATAGTACGGCAAACGATCCTATAACCCGGTCTCCCAACTACCACCACGAGACCGGTAAATTAGAAAACCTATCAAGGGCAAACCTTTGCCTTGCACATGGTCCACTTGAGCTAGATGATGACGATCTTGACTCCCTCAAGTTGGACCACCTTTCTTGATTGCGTTGGCTCGATGAAGACTAGTTGATTGCTCCCCCATACTCCACTATGGGTGAGCCTCTCTTCCACACATCTTCACAAGTCCATTGTCACTAAAATGGACGGCAAGCTTCAAGCATTTGATCTCTTCGTGATGCTTCACTTGAACTTGCACACCACAACCTAACCCCACAAAGAACTCTCACGAAGATCATGGGTTAGTACACAAAGCGTAATTGATAATGCTTACCATACCATGGGATCACTTGATCCCTCTCGGTACATCTTCTATGCTTTGTGTGTTGATCAACTTGATTCGCTCTTTGACTTAGTCTTGATCAACCTTGAATCTTTCCAACTCTCTTCATTTGGATGATGTCTTGAAGGTAAACATGAATGATCATACACTCTTCTTCTTCAAGACATGCTTGCTATAAGCACAACACTCATATGACCAATCTTTGGATAATTCCTTAATAGCACCTTGGTCATCACAAACTCTCCTTGAAACCAACAAATGGACTCCAAGAAAAGCCTATGCACAAACCCTTCAAATATAACTCAAGGAAACCATTAGTCCATAGAGATTATCATCAATTACCAAAACTAAACATGGGGGCACCGCATGTTCTTTCACTTAGTTTATGTGAAAGTGGACTAGCGTGTGAACCTTTAGAGCATGGTTAATAGTATAGGTGACTGCAGGCTATATGATGTTGGCATGTCATATATAGTCATCACTTATAGTCACTTATACAGTATGGTTAGCTATAAGGTTGGCTATAAGAGTACTACCTTTTCAGCTTGTTTCTATCTCTTTCTTCATATTTATTGCATTTGCCTAGGAGCACGCATAAAGGTAGGCTCTTGCATGAGAGCCCACTCCCATAATTTTTCTATGTCTCTCCTCCACATAGGCAAAAGGGCCATGTAAGCGGGCTATAAACCCATTATTGTACTAGCTCTTAGAGTCTATATTGCTGGCCTGCTATTTGACCCCTTATTTTGCCGCGCTACGACCAGTGTGCTATTATTTGACCCCTCATTTTGTTGCACTACAGCCAGTGTGGTGTCTGCATGCAGTGTAGCATCCTCCAATTTGGTCAATGCCAAGCAGGCCCGAGAAGGAGCCATAACTTTTTTGAAAGTTGAAAAAGGTTACAGATGAGGAGCCATAAATTGGAGGGCGTCTCTTTTTTTCTTTTGAATGGGCAATAAGCTGGAGAGCTGGATAATGTCTCTAATGGGTTGCCTCTAGTGTTAAGACAGTCCAGTAGGAAACATGGCAGCCGACTAGGCCGATACAAAAGCAAATCCATCTTAAAGCCCATTTGTTTTCTTTGCGAGGAAAAGCCCATTTTTTGGAAGAGGGGTGCTCCCAAAAAAAACCTCCTTCGTCTGTGGCTCCTCGCCTCCACTTAATGCAGCTCGCTAGACTCCCCCCTTCCATTGCCCCCCCCAATCCCCAGTGTCATCCTTCTTCCTCACTCGTATAGTAAACCACCACTCCCCTTCTCCCTCACTCGTATAGAAAACCCCAGCCCTCCTTCTTCCTTGCTCGCACAAAAAACTCCAGCCCTCCTTCTTCCCCACTCGCACTACCACTAGGATCGTCTCTTTCTACTCTGCTCAAACCCGTGAGCTCAACGCAACTCCCACAATGAAAATGGAGTTGGCTGGCCCCAGCATCAAGAAGATGAGGCTCCTGCCAGCGGCGACTGATGTTTGCTAGAACTATGTCGGTATTTCCCCAAAGAGGAAGGGATGATGCAGCACAACGACGGTAGGTATTTCCCTCAGTGATGAGACCAAGGTTATCGAACCAATATGAGAACCACGCAAAACAATGTAAACAATTCCTGCACACAAATAACAAATACTCGCAACCTGACGTGTTAAAGGGGTTGTCAATCCCTTTCGGGTAACGGCGCCAGAAATGGGCATAGAGACGGGAGAAAGTTGTAATAGATAGGATAAATAGATCGCAAATAAATTAAAGTGCAGCAAAGTATTTTTGTATTTTTGGTTTAATAGATCTGGAAATAAAAGAAAATGAAAATAGATCGAGAAGGCAAATATATTAAAGAAGAGACCCGGGGCCGTAGGTTTCACTTGTGGCTTCTCTCGAGAAAAATAGCAAACTGTGGAATAACAAATTACTGTTGGGCAACTGGTAGAACTTCAAATACTCATGATGATATCCAGACAATGATCATTATATAGGCATCACATCCAAGATTAGTAGATCGACTCCTGCCTGCATCTACTACTATTACTCCACACATCGACCGCTATCCAGCATACATCTAGTGTATTAAGTTCATGGAAAAACAGAGTAATGCAATAAGAACGATGACATGATGTAGACAAGATCTATTTATGTAGAAATAAACCCCATCTTTTTATCCTTAACAGCAATGATACATATGTGTCGGTTCCCCTTCTGTCACTGGGATCAAGCACCGTAAGATTAAACCCATCACAAAGCACTCATTCCCATTGCAAGATAAATAGATCAAGTTGGCCAAACAAAACCCAAATATCAGAGAAGAAATGCGAGGGTATAAGCAATCATGCATATAAGAGATCAAAAGACTCAAATAACTTTCATGGATAAAAACATAGATCTGATCATAAACTCAAAGTTCATCGGATCCCAACAAACACAGCGCAAAAAGAGTTACATCATATGGATCTACAAGAGACCATTGTATTGAGAATCAAGACAGAGAGAGGAAGCCATCTAGCTACTAACTACGGACCCCGTAGGTCTACAATTAACTACTCACGCATCATTAGAGGGGCATCAATGAGGCTGATGAATCTCTCCGTGATGGTGTTTAGATTGGATCTGGTGGTTCTGGAACTTGCGGCGGATGGAATTTATTTTTGTCGACTCCCCTAGGGTTTCTGGAATATTGGGGTATTTATAGAGCAAAGAGGCAGTGCGGGAATCCACCAAGGTGGGAATAACCCACCTGGGTGTGCCTGGGCCCCTAGGCACGCCCTGGTGTGTTGTGCCCCCCTCGGGGCACCCCTCTGGTAATTGTTCAACCCATCTTCTATCTTCTGGTCCAGAACAAATCCACACAAAGTTTCGTTGCGTTTGGACTCTGTTTGGTATTGATTTCCTGCAATGTAAAAAACAAGCACAAAACAGCAACTGGCACTCGGCACTATGTCACTAGGTTAGTACCAAAAATGATATAAAATGATTGTCTAACATCCAAGAATGATAATATAACAACATCGAACAATCTAAAATTATAGATACGTTGGAGACGTATCAGCGACGCACCCGGCAGCGCTGGTAGAAGCGGCGAGCCCCCCTCCCTCGTGTGGATACGAGGAACTCGTACAATCTTGGGTGGACCACATCAACGATCTCCCAAACGCCATCCTTGGGGAGATCATCTCCCTTCTCCCCACCAAGGATGGCTGTCGCACACAAGTCCTCGCATCTCGGTGGCGCACTCCCTGGTGCACCGCGCCTCTTAATCTTGACTGCCGTCAGCTATCTATTGTTCATGATTTTGAACTCCTCAGATACATCATCTCCTCCCACCAGGGCTCCATTCAATGCCTCTGCATCCCGACATGCTACCTGTTGTCCATACCCTGCATGAAGGATGCCTGGCTGACATCCACTAAATTTGAAAAACTCTAGTAGTGTAGCGACCCGACCTCAAACAATCAAGCCTCTGTCTATCTGTGTCATCCCTAGATCAGCATGCTAGCACACACGATACATCAATGTATATATCAAAGTGCAATCACATGTATAAATATCCTAAAACTTATCTATACCTCATAAGCCTTAGTGGAAACAAGCAATCGGGTGTCGAGTCCCACCAACGCCATCGGTAGGTTGAGTGTAGACCGTAACCCTACAACAGAACTCACTCATCGTAGTTGTCGGATTTCGGGTTCCGGCAGACCCTTGAGGTTCAAACTCTGGGGTGTGCACGAAGATCTTTCCCCTACCAGCTCACGCGTCGAAGTCTCGCAAGGATCTAAGCAAGAAAGATGAACACACAAGGGACACGAGATTTATACTGGTTCGTGCCACCATTGTGGTGTAATACCCTACTCCAATGTGTGGTGTGGTGGATTGCCTCAGGGGCTGATGATGAACAATACAAAAGGAGAACAGCCTCGCGAGGGGCTGTTCTTGAGCTGGTGCGACGAACTGCTAAGGTGAGTTTGGTCGCCTCCCTCTCTCTGCTCGATCTGCTTGGTCTTGTTGCGCCGAAACGGTAACCTTTGCCTGATACCTTGGCCCGTGCTTGCCCCCTTTGCACCGAAAGGGAAACAAGGACACTGCGCAGGCCGGCGCCCGCCTGGCGCCCGCCTGGTCTCGATCGTCATGGCTTACGTCACGGCCTCCTCGCGAGGTACCCTGCCTTGATCTCTCCGCCTCCTCGCGAGCCTGTCTGGCGAGGCTGCTCCTGAGGAAGCTTCCCGTCGTTCGCCCCACGAGGCTTGGCCCCTCACGAGGGTCTTGAGCTTGAGCTGATGAAGCTGGGCTGCACTGGGCCCCCACTTGAGCCAAGCCACAGGGTACAGGCAGGCAAGTCTAGGGACCCCCGTTCCCAGAACGCCGACATTAGCCCCCGGGCCCAAGGCACGCCCAGGCTTGGCTTAGCACAGAAGCGAAGGGGCAAGTGCAAAGCACCGCGGGCCCCAACAGCCTGCGGCCTTGGGTGCCACGTGGCGGTTGATTGGAAATGGGCGTCTCCACTTCCCATGATGCCTCATTATACGCCCGGCTAGGTGAACCCGTGGTTGCACACATCTATTCTCCTTTCGTCGTCCGCACGCTCCCCGCCCTTCCTTCTTCCTTCGGCTCCAACCTCCGCCTACAATCCGGCTCGAGCTTTCCCCTCTTTCCACTGCTATGGCGCCAACGAAGAAGGAAAAGGGGAAGAAGCCCGCGCCTTCATCCCGCTCGCCTCCGGCGGTGGCCCCCGCCGTTGATCGGTCAATCATACTCAATCACGAGGCCTTGCGCAAGGTCCGTTATGCTCTTGCCACCATTTTCAACGAGTGCGGCCAAACCATGGTCTGGCCTGCGTCCCATGCTTCCTTTGACAGGGTCATCACGGAGGTCCGGTTCTTTGCCGAGGCCTTGTGGGCGGGTCTGGTTCCCCCTTTCTCCGCTTTCTTCAATGCGGTGCTCTCCCATTATCAGATCCACATGATGCACCTTGGGCCTGAGTCCATTACCCTCCTGGCTGTCTTTGCTTTTGTTTGCGAGGCAATGATGGGCATTCCTCCTTCCGTTGCCCTGTTGCGCAACTTCTTCTCTTTGCGCCTGAGCGACCCCACTCAATGCTCGGGATGCGTGAGCTTCCTTGCCGTGCCAGATACGGCTGCTTCAGGGATCGACTTCGGCCTTCCTGCCCCTGAGGCCAAGTTTAGAGAGCGGTGGCTGTATGTGGATGTTGGGGTGCCCAGCCCCCTGCTCTCGCACCCAACCTTGCCTGCTGTTCCCAACTCAGGCTAGGGTCATGAGGCACTCATGAGCCCCCGGCTCGCTTTCATCTGATGCCACTTCGAGAGCTTCAGGGCGCTCAACTGATGGCGCCCAAGGTGGTGAAGGAGTTCCTCCAGCGTTGCATTGCTCCTCTCCAGCGCCACTCTCGCCGGATGTGGGACTTTGCGGGGCACAAAGACTGCATGCGGCTCCAGGAGGAGGACTTGGCACCTAAAGCATTGAGGACGGTGCTCAAGGTCCTGACAGGCCATCCTTCCCCAGGCAGCCTTCGACATGATGGTGCCCTCTTGTATCTTTGTTCGGGCAGAGCCAATTTCGTGAAGCAGATGCCCAGCTGGCCTCAGGGGGCCCCGCGAGAACCCTGTCGCCGTGGTTGCTCTTCCGGTTGCCCAAAGCGGCCCTGTCTCAGGCGATGGAGCAGGGAGACGAGAACCACCGGGAGCCAAAGGGGATGATGTTGAGGTGTTGACGCCACGTGGAGCTCCGGAGGCGGCATCTCCTGAAGCCCGTCCTGGAGCAGTGGCAGGCGAGGAGTTGTGGCCTGCGGCTCCCGAGGTTGGGGCTCCCGAGGACCCTGTGTTCCTCATGAGGCGGTGCCCGGTGGCGTCCCTCAGGCCGGTCCCCTTAGCGTTGACCGCCTTGACGCCTCTTCCATGCCACAGACCGACCCCTACGCCAAGTGCTTAGGCCGGTTTGGCATAGACTTCGAGACCCTCCGCAAGAGGAAGGAGGCCTTGGGCAGTGATGATCGCCCTTGCCGCCTGTGGAAGCGCAGGAAGTACTTTGCCATGGTCGAGTAAGTCCTCTTCTTTCTTTGCTTCTTTATTTCTCTGTTCTTGCAGCTGACTGTGGCCTTTCAGGGCCCTTCCTGCTGAATTAGCGGAGACGGCCAAGGAGCCATCCCCCCAAGCTTTGTCCTCGCTGCTGACCCTTGGTGCGCCGAGCTCGAGCGGCGCCCCTGCCAATCGGCCAGTCAGGGAAGTGGCCCATCCCGCCGGGCATCTCGAGCCTGCGCGCCTGCTATCCTCCCTTCACGAGTTCTCCTGGGGCACAACCAGCTTGCCCTGTGCTCCTTCCTTGATCGTGAACGGCGATTGGCTGAAGTCAGTCTTAAGCTCCCCTTTTGGGGACGGACTGGTGCCAGGCCGGGCCCCTGGCGAGGTCCGTCAGGTGATCAGTGGGGCGCCAGTCCCCAGCCCCGTGCCGAGAGGGGGCATGCCGCCTTAGGGCCCTCCACGCATGCCAGAGGCAAAGGGTGACGCAGAAAACGTGATCAGGCGTGCTCGGGAGCATCGCGCCCTTCGTCAAGAGTTCCTTCAGCGGGCGGCGGATGCGTTGACCCAGATCGGGGCACAGCTTGCTGGCGAGGATGCGCGCCTTGAGGCCGAGGGCCTTCGCCTCGTCGACGAGAGGCGCAAGCTAAAGGTAGCCGTCGCCCTCGTGCATCACCAGCGTGACCTTGATAACACGAAGGCTGAAGCGTCGCTGGCGGCCTTGCGAGAGGCCTGCTCTCAAGCCGTCGAGGAGGCCCGGGAAGCAGACCAATGGCGCAAGGATGCGGAGGAGCGCGTGTGGGAGCTCCAAGCCTGGAGCAGCTCTCTGGAGCAGCAAGTGGAACTGCCCCAGGCGGCCCTTGTGTCGCTGAAGGAGGCTTCCGTCGATCAGACGGAGCTCCAGAAGTGCGAGGAAGCACTGATGCTGGAGGCCGCTGAGTGCAACCTTGACCTTGAGCGGTTGGAGACGAGGGAGCGCCTGGTGGCTCAGACGGAGGATGAGGTCGCTGCGCGCAAAGCCCGAGCCCAGGAAGAGGTCGACCGTCGTGTGGCGGAAGCTCGCTGGGATCTCGAGCGCCAATATGAAGCGAGGTTGGAGCTGATCAGGGCCGAAGCTGAGGGTAGGACTGCGGACCTCAGGGCCAAACTGGCCGAAGTGACGTGGTGTGCGGACTCCTCTGCAGCCGCCCTTAGCGCAGCGCAGTCGGAGCTGGCCTCTTCCCGCGCCGAGCTGCTTCTTCTCCGACAGAGGGTTGATGGCTCCGAGGCCATCGCACAGCAGAATGAGGACGAGATCCGCCAGAGGCGGGTTCTGGAGCATGAGCACGGCCCCATGCTCCGAGCGCTCAGGGAGCGGGCTAACACGGCCCTGGGCAACATTTGCGAGGCCGCTGCCGAGGTGCCGCATGAGACCAACTATGCTGGCAACCTCCAATATTTCACTGACGTGGTGACGCTTCTGGAGAACTGCTCCGAGAGGTCACGTTGGCTCATCGAGGAGAGGAGCCGAGCCTTGCTCGAGCGTGCCTTCTCTCGTGTCTTCAGCTATCTGCAGGACAGGGATCCCCACTTTGATTTTGATGCCGCCATTGCACCTGTGCCCATAGCCATCCGGGGTGACCTGGCGCAATGGGTGGAGGACAACGTGGACGCCCTCGTCAGGGCCTTCGCATCTGATGATGATGGCGTGATCGTGGCTGCCGATGAAGGCGGCTTGGTGGACGCGCCTGGCGCTAGCGGAGGTGTTGGCGGTGATGGTGATGATGCCAGCGACACCGGCGACGCCTCTGGAGGTGCCCCAGA
Organism: Triticum aestivum; assembly: GCF_018294505.1. Classification (NCBI taxonomy): domain Eukaryota; kingdom Viridiplantae; phylum Streptophyta; class Magnoliopsida; order Poales; family Poaceae; genus Triticum; species Triticum aestivum. The sequence continues at coordinate 335,838,675 of NC_057813.1, forward strand.
TGACGCGACGAGTGATGTGTCCGACTGATTGTACGTCGCTGCAGTTTATCCTGCGTGAAGAAGGTTCGGGCTCGGCCCTGAAGACTGTAAGAGCATTTTGGGAGGGGAAGCCCCTCATGTAAAGGTTTGCGATCGATATCCTTGTATGCATAACGCTGCGTGTGAGCTTAGCTACTGGCCCGGTGGTGGGTCAGCTGACCTATTTACCTTTTGACCCCGACGGGTCCCGAGCGGGCCTGTGGGGGCCGCAACGCCTCGAGTGTCTTCTGGGTGATCCCATTGATCCTGCAATGAGAACCTCCGGAGAGGGTGCGGCGACAGCGGTCCGGATTGTAGACGAGCTTGGCCTGGCCCGGCTCGCGAGGGGCTCGCGAGGGGAGGCAACTGACGCTAACTTGGATGCAAAGCCGAAACCAGAACACGAGAGATTGCTCGAACGAGAATAAGCACCCCTTCCCCAGACACACGCAAGTCTCAAGCTCAAATCTAACTTAAATTCAAATCGAAGAAACTTGTCAACAGAGGGAAAGGCAAAAAGCAAAAAGCCGCGTCCGGCACCTAGTCTAGTCTTCGACGTCTTCTCACCAGCGCGGAGCTAAGTGCTGCCACTGGGCGTGGGCGGGAGCCCCCGAGGCCCGAGGGCGGCTCTCCGGAGACTCCGGGGCGTGTACAGCCCCACTCATTATTACGTGAGAGTGTCACAGGGCAGCGAGCTTCACAGGCATTGGGCCTTCTTCACAGGTACTGGCCTTACTTCATATCGCCAGACGAGGGCCCCACCTTGCGCCACACACTACCGCCATTGACGGCGACCGGAAACCAAGGACGACGCCAATGGGGTATAGCAGTCGCCAGCGGTTCCCCTGACGACCACGGGTCCTCTGCCGGGGGCAGGCCCTGTGGCACCCCCCCCCCCCCCGGCAGAGGGCCTACCTCCGGAGAACGCCTTGCACTGAGCGCTGCGGGGATGAACCCGGATCTCGGCCCCTCTCCTGCAGCCCCCGGTGCCCTCCTTCCGAGGGGTAAGAGGCTGTAGCATTGGGGCAGCCATCTGCCGCGGCGACCTGTACCTCCTACGACCCATGGTTAGCATAAGCTTGCTCCTGAGGAATTAGTGGTACCAAATAGTTGCTGCCACTGGCGCGGCCGTCGAGGCCCTCTTGGGGGTCCTGAAAGAGCCCAGCTTCTGGTGGCTCCTCACCCCAGCCTGGCCCGAGGAACGAGCCATGGTCTTCTTCCAATGCGCACTCTCGATCCACCATTTGGGGCACATAAGCTTCTGGGACCACCGCCCCGCGGTTCTCGCCGTAGTGCCCCACATGCCACGCAGTCCGGCCTGGAGCGTTGTCTTGAGGGTGATGGCGCGGTGGCCCGCCGAGGCCGAAGGCCGCGGCGTGTGCGCCTTCGCCATCCAGAGATGGGGCCGGCGCGACTTGGCGCCCGGTGCTGGTGGCCGGGTTGGCGTTGAGTAGGGCCTGGAGTCCGCTCGGAGTTGCGTGGGCACGTATGGGGCCGCCATACGGCCCGCCCTGGACCTGGGGTGGAAACTGGATGCAAAAAGGAGGCGCTCCCGAGGAGGCGGCGTCCAGGAGTTCGGCTACTCGCTCCAGCAACACGTCACGGCCGCCCTCCAGCAGCCGGCACCGTAGCAGCTCTCGGGCCACCATGAGCGCAGCCCTAGAGTTCGCCTGCTCCCGTCGGGTGTGCGGTGTTGTGGCCGCGGCGTGGTTCGAAGCTCTTGCTGCTGACCGCACCTGCCGCGGTGTGGGGGCAGGAGGTGTTTGGCCGCGTCGCTCGCGCCCCGCAGCGCCCTGCGGAGCGCGAGCTGCTTGAGGCGCAAAGTCGAGGTCGCCCTGGGCCGACGGCACGGCATGGACGGGCCACGCCGCCCAGCAGTCGGTGTTGGCAGTCGGGTCGCTTAACATCAGGGCGGTGAGGCGACGAAACGTGTGGCAGTGGAAGAAGGATTCCGGAGCACCCCTACCTGGCGCGCAAAATGTCGGATTTAGGGTTCCGGCAGACCCTTGAGGTTCGAACTCTTGGGTGCGCACAAAGATCTTTCCCCTACCAGCTCACGCGTCGAAGTCTCGCAAGGATCTAAGCAAGAAAGATGAACACACAAGGGACACGAGATTTATACTGGTTCAGGCCACCATTGTGGTGTAATACCCTACTCCAGTGTGTGGTGTGGTGGATTGCCTCAGGGGCTGATGTTGAACAATACAAAAGGAGAACAGCCTCGCGATGGGCTGTTCTTGAGCTAGTGCGACGAACTGCTAGGGTGATTTCGGTCGCCTCCCTCTCTCTGCTCGATCTGTTCTCTCCATGCCTCCAGATTGTGGTGGCTAGTCCTATTTATAGAGCGAGGCCCTGGGCCTCTTCCCAAATAATGAGCGGGAAGGGCGCCAACAATTGGCCATTTTGAAGGGGAACATCTAGTACACTTATCCTGACTAAAGTTGGTCTTCGGCTGCAAAAGGCTCTGACGGTGATGCCGTCCTGGGCTCCACGATGACCTCCATCCTGTCGTTCTGCTGGTCTTGGTCTTGTTGCACCGAAACGATAACCTTTGCCTGATGCCTTGGCCTGTGCTTGCCCCCTTTGCACCGAAAGGGAAACAAGGACATTGCACAGGCCGGCGCCCGCCTGGTCTCGATCGTCATGGCTTGCGTCATGGGCTCCTCGCGAGGTACCCTGCCTTGATCTCTCCGCCTCCTCACGAGCCTGCCTGGGAAGGATGCTCCTGAGGAAGCTTCCTGTAGTCCGCCCTGCGAGGCTTGGCCCCTCACGAGGGTCTTGAGCTTGAGCTGATGAAGCTGGGCTGCACTGGGCCCCCACTTGAGCCACGCCGCAGGCCGCAGGCAGGCAAGTCTGGGGACCCCCGTTCTCAGAACACCGACAGTAGTAAATCCTGCAACATGATACGTTGCAGCCGTGTAGGTCAGTACATTTAATGTACCGGCAAGACCACTATAAGAAAAACAGATGATAAAACTATACTACATGCAATATGTCTTTGTGGCTCTGTGTTTGAGTTTTGTTTTGGTAAAAGTTGGATTTTATTTTCCCTACAACAAAGGAATATCAGGAGTCTTCACTACAGAGTTATCTACTATGACATGGTTCCACCAACCGATGTCTCATAGCCCAAGTCATCATAAGTTGCCCACAATTAAGTTATCAGTCCGGTGTTGAGAGTTCCGAGATAGATCCGAGTCCAGAGGCTCAAATTGTCCGTAACTGGGGACACGGCTAATCGATTAGATTTTAACTCTAGATGCACTTTACCCACAAGATTCGATCCCTCTTTTTACGTTCTCGCACTTCATGATGTCTGAGAACAAGACGTCCTAAACATAGTCTTCCAAAGAGTTCCTCTGACCACTGTCTAGTGCCCATCCAATCCTACCGCGGTTCTACATCTGCTGGCACCGTCCCAGCCAGAGTCACCACTAAGGTGAAAGCACAAGTGCTCCCTGGGTGGTTTTGGTAATTAATGTCAACATATCTCTTGTTGGACTAACACTTTTACCTAGTATGTTTCAGATGAGTTCAACAATGAAGTGGCATGGACTAGAGGATGTGCAACTCCTTCAAGATGCTCAGGACAAAGGATTGGCTCAAGCTCCAAGCTCAAGACTCTACATTTTTCTATTTTAGTGATCCAAGATCATATTGAGTCTATAGGAAAAGCCAATACTATCAAGAAGGGATGAGGTGTTGCTTAATGGCTTGCTTGCTCAAAGTGCTTAGTGATATGCTCCAAAGCCCTCAACTACCTTCTCACATCCACATATGACCTAAACCAAAAGTCTAACTCGGCCCCACCGATTCTTTCTATCCGGCGCCACCGAGTTCAGATGTCATAGCCACAGCCACAAACCCTAGGCAAATCGGTCACACCGATAGGGATCTCGGTCTCACCGAGATGGGGTTGTAATCTCTCTGTGTATGTCCATTAACCAGATCGGTCTCGCCGAGTTTGAGTAATCGGTACTACCAAGATTACAATGCAAACTCTCTGTTCCTCTTCGTAACATTTTGGTCAAACCGAGATGAGCGAATCGGTCCCACCGAGTTTGCCTGACCAACTCTCTGGTTAGCTTATTACCAAAATCTGTCTCACCGAGTTTGTGTAATCAGTCTCACCGAGATTACATTATGCCCTACCCATATCGGTCCTACCGAGTTGCATGTCGGTCCCACCGAAAATCCTAACAGTCACTAGATTTGCTAAATCGGTCCGACCGAGTGTCTCAATTCGGTCCCACCGAGATTGGCAAGTTGCGTGTAACTGTTAGATTTTGTGTGGAGGCTATATATACCACTCCACCTCCTCTTCATTCGTGGAGAGAGCCATCAGAATGTGCCTACACTTCCAACATTCAATTTCTGAGAGAAAACCACCTACACTTGTGTTGAGGCCAAGATATTCCATTCGTACCATATGAATCTTTATCTCTAGCCTTCCCCAAGTTTTGCTTTCCACTCAAATCTTATTTCCACCAAATCCAAATCCTGTGAGAGAGAGTTGAGTGTTGGGGAGACTATCATTTGAAGCACAAGAGCAAGGAGTTCATCATCAACACACCATTTGTTACTTCTTGGAGAGTGGTGTCTCCTAGATTGGCTAGGTGTCACTTGGGAGCCTCCGACAAGATTGTGGAGTTGAACCAAGGAGTTTGTAAGGGCAAGGAGATCGCCTACTTCGTGAAGATCTACCGCTAGTGAGGCAAGTCCTTCGTGGGCGACGGCCATGGTGGGATAGACAAGGTTGCTTCTTCGTGGACCCTTCGTGGGTGGAGCCCTCCGTGGACTCGCGCAGCTGTTACCCTTCGTGGGTTGAAGTCTCCATCAACGTGGATGTACGATAGCACCACCTATCGGAACCACGTCTGAAAAATCTCCGTGTCTCCAATTGCGTTTGCACACTCCAATCCCATCCCTTTACATTGTTGCAAGTTGCATGCTTTACTTTCTGCTGCTCATATACTCTTTGCATGCTTGCTTGATATGTATTGTGATTGTTAAACTTGTGCCAAAACTCCACTTCAACTTAAAGAAATTAAAAACTGCAACTTTTGGTACTTAGTGTCTAATCCCGCCCCCCTCTAGACACATCTTCTCGATCCATTCAATTGGTATCAGAGCTTTGGTCTACATTGCTTTTGTTTAAACACCATTGGAGGAAGATGGATGAGTCTACTATTGGGAGTCTTAGACATAGAGTGCCTATACTTGATGGTGAGTATTTTCATGAGTGGAAAAATGAGATGCTTGTGGTTTTCAATGAATATCATTTGAACAAGTAAATTGCTAGCCCTTGTGCACCTCATGTTGATCCTATGCATCCTACCCTTCATGAGTCAATTGACATGATTCGCAATCTTAGAACTGTTGAACTTATCATTAGAGGCTTGCCTAGAAACTTGATTGGATGTTTGCCTACTCTTAAGTGTGCCTACACTATACGGAAATTTCTTGAGGAACGTTTTCCAAATTATTCCTTGAAAAAACTAGATGAAATTCTCCATAAGTCTAATGCCTTGAGTAAGATGAATTCCAATGATCCTATGTTTGGTGATTGTCTATTTGAGCTTACAAACCTTATGCGTGCCAAAGGAGACGTTGGAATTATTAGTGATATTATTTCCCAAGCTATTAAAATCCATAAAGAAGATCATTGTCAAACTCACTGTAACAAATCACCCTCTCTAGGATTTGATCCACCACTTGACGATGTTGAACATGGATACTATGATGAGGATGATGATAGTGACTTTGATCTTGATGATGCAATGAGACACTTTGTTCTTATGGCAAATCTTCGGGGATATATGGTAGGAGGAAAGGAATGGGTTCTTGATAGTGGATGTACCGATCACATGACTGGAGATAAAGATATGTTTCATGAGCTTGCCGAAAATGATGGTCCTTGAAAGTATGTCATTTTTGGTGATAACTCAAAGGGTAAGGTGTTTGGCCTCGGTAAGGTGGCCATATCACATGAAAGCTCCATACAAAATGCCATGCTCGTTGAATCTCTTGGCTACAACTTACTTTCAGTATCTAGACTTGCTGATTTCAGTTTCAATGTCCTATTTACTGAAGTAGATTGCCAAGTGTTTCGTAGAGATAACCATAAAATGGTCTTTACCGGTGTACGTAGAGGTGATCTATACATTGTTGATTTCACTAAAAAGGCTCAACCTAGAACTTGCTTCATCGCTAAATCCTCTAAAGGTTGGTTATGGCACAAACGATTAGGTCATGTTGGCATGCGAAACCTTGACAAGCTTATTAAAGAAAATCATATCCTTGGCATTAACGATGTCATATTTGATAAAGATAGACTTTGCAGCGCTTGTCAGGTAGGTAAACAAGTTGGAGGAAGGCATCCCGTGAAGAACATCATGACCACAAGGAGGCCACTCGAGCTACTTCACATGGATCTTTTTGGTCCCAACGCCTACAAAAGTCTCGGTGGAAATTCTTTTGGTCTAGTTATAGTTGATGATTTTTCAAGATTTATGTGGGTGTTCTTTCTAGATGATAAATCGCAGGTTCAAACGATCTTCAAAAACTTTGCTAGGAAGGCCCAAAATCAATTTGAAGTGAAGATCAAGAAGGTTCGCAGCGACAATGGAACGGAGTTCAAGAACGCAAATGTGGATACCTTTCTTGACAAAGAAGATATTTCACATGAGTTCTCGGCTATGTACACACCTCAAAAAAATGGAGTTGTTGAGAGGAAGAACCGGACACTCATCGAAATGGCGAGAACGATGCTTGATGAGTACAAGACGCTGAAGCACTTTTGGGCGGAAGCGGTTGAGACAGCTTGTCATGCAACAAATCGCTTGTATCTTCACAAGCTACTCGTCAAGACGGCATACGAGCTCCTCACCGTTAACAAACCCCAAGTTGGATACTTTCGAGTATTCGGCTCAAAGTGCTACATTCTTGATAAGCATCGTTGTTCTAAATTTGCTCCTAAGTCTCATGAAGGTTTCCTACTTGGTTATGGCTCAAACTCTCACACATACCGTGTCTACAACAATTTCACCCAAAAGGTTGAAGAAACGGTAGATGTGAAGTGAATCTAACGGCTCGCAAGTAGAGCAATTGCCAATTTATGTAGGAGACAAAGACCCCTCGGAAGCAATCCAAGACTTGTCTATTGGCAAGATTCGTCCAACGGAGGTGAAGGAGAGTACCTCGTCCGTCCAAGTGGAAGCTTCTACCTCACGACAAGGTGAACCAAGAGTTGATACGGAAGCATCCACAAGTGGGACACACCAAGATGAAGAAAACAAGGAAGTGCACCAAGATGAACGCCAACAACCTCCTTCTCCACCATGACAAGAGAACGACAACGTCAACAACAAAGAAGGCCAAGAAGAAGAACAAGATGAAGAAGATGTTCAACCAAGACCCAAGCAAAAGCTTTCACGAGTTCGAGCAAGAATTGCTAAAGACCATCCCGTCGAGCAAATCTACAATGATATCCAAACCGGGAGAATCACTCGCTCTAAAACTCGTTTAGCTAACTTTTGTGAACACTATTCATTCATCTCTAGCATTGAACCTATGAAGGTTGAAGAAGCTTTGGAAGATCCGGATTGGATAAATGCCATGCATGAAGAGCTACACAACTTTGAGAGAAATCAAGTTTGGACATTGGTTGAAAAGCCCGACAACAACCACAACATCATCAGTACAAAACGGGTGTTTCGAAACAAGCAAGATGAAGATGGACAAGTAGTTCGCAACAAAGCACGTCTCGTCGCCCAAGGCTACACACAAGTCGAAGGTATGGACTATGGTGAGACATATGCTCCCGTTGCTACACTTGAGTCCATTCGCATCTTACTTGCCTATGCTAATCACCATGATATCACCTTGTACCAAATGGACATTACAAGTGCTTTTCTAAATGGTGAAATAGAGGAGGAAGTTTATGTTAAGCAACCTCCCGGCTTTGTTAATCCTAAGAAACCCGATCATGTTTACAAACTTCACAAAGCTCTTTATGGTCTTAAACAAGCTCCTAGAGCATGGTATAAATGCTTGACCAAGTTCCTTATTGAAAAAGGCTTTGAAATTGGAAAAATTGATTCTACTCTTTTTTACTAAAAGGGTTAATGGAGAACTATTTGTGTGCCAAATTTATGTCGATGATATTATATTTGGATCAACTAACCCTCATTTTAGTGAAAAGTTTGGAAAGCTAATGTCGGAGAAGTTTGAGATGTCTATGATGAGTGAACTCAAATTCTTTCTTGGTTTGCAAATCAAGCAAACTAAGGAAGGTACTTTTGTCTCTCAAACAAAGTACACCAAGGACTTATTCAAGAAGTTCAATATGCAAGAATGCAAAGGTATGACTACACCCATGCCTACTAGTGGACATCTTGATTTGACCAAAGATGGTGAATCGCTCAATCAAAAGGTTTACCGCTCTATGATTGGTTCATTGTTATATCTATGTGCTTCACGTCCCGATATTATGCTAAGTGTGTGCATGTGTGCACGATATCAAGCTGCCCCTAAAGAATGTCATCTTAAGGCCGTGAAAAGGATAGTGAGATACTTAATCCATACACCAAACTTAGGCATTTGGTATCCAAAGAGGGCCTCTTTCGTTCTTGTTGGCTACTCCGACTCGGACTATGCCGGTGACAAGGTTGATAGAAAGTCCACTTCGGGTACTTGTCAATTTCTTGGTAGATCTCTTGTATCTTGGTCTTCCAAGAAACAAAACTCGGTATCCTTATCCACCGCCGAAGCAGAATACATTGCCACTGGTTCATGTTGTGCTCAATTACTTTGGATGACCCAAACTCTTAAAGATTATGGGATATATGTGAAACATGTTCCATTGCTTTGTGACAATGAAAGTGCTATCAAGATTGCTCACAATCCCGTGCAACACTCTCGAACTAAGCATATTGAAGTTCGTCATCATTTCATTCGAGATCATGTTGCCAAAGGGGACATTAATCTTAAACATGTTCGCACCGAAAAGCAATTAGCGGATATATTCACTAAACCACTTGATGAGAAAGTGTTTTGCAGGTTAAGAGGTGAATTGAACATCATTGATGCTTCAAACTTGGAGTAGGAACTCCATTTGATACATGCAAGACATGAGTCGATGACTAATCCTTGACATTTCTCTTATGATGACTATCTTATGTCTTGGATACATTTGCACCTTGCATGTTATCTAACCCTTGTAGGTACTTGGATGAATCTAAATCTATGATATTGCAACTCATTCACATCTTGAGCAATCTCTACATCACCAAGTCTATACATAATGCTGGTTGAAGACAAGGAAGCACGAAACCACTCAAACATATCCTTTGACAAATTTATTATTGAAATTCATGATTGTCATTTTGGATACACAAGTTCTCTTCCTTGCAAAAACTAACTCAAGTAGGTAGATGAACTCAAATTCCAAGTGGTGCTCCCAAATCTTGATGAGCAACATCAACATTGAGCAACCCACACAAGTTCAACTACATGATCACGAACAACACCACCACCCAAGGTATGTTATTCCATCTCAGAGAAGCTATACTCCAAGTCATGAGTCAAAGCAACTCGACAAGATGTGAATACATCAAGATGCTTAAACGAAAAATGGTAACCCCATTTTGAGCTTAAACGATGAGTATGACCTATGATCAAGTGATCTCACTTGACTCCTAAGTCAATATACTCTAACATAGGTGACTTTGTCGCCGACCAATTCTAGATGAAGTTCTCGTGTGTTATTTTTTGTGCTCTTGCATTTATCTCATGCATATTTGTTTCCCCTTTCAAAAAAAACTTCATCTAGATTTCTTTTCTTTTCTGCATTCCCTGCATCCAATTCATTGCAAATCTTTCAGTTAATTCCTTGCAAATCCTTGTGAGATCTTACTTGTCTAGTGAGCTGAGGTGACAAGTGTTTTCTCTACGATGAACTCAGTCTCACCAGTCCGATGCCTTCGGTCCAACCGAATCCTTTCGGTACAACCGAAACATACAACTCGGTGCCACCGTTTCACTACAGGAAAGAAGACTTGCCACTTGTTTTTGCATTCTTCCTGATCCAGCTCCACTCAATGAATCTTGTCCTCGACCAGCATCACATTCAACTTACTGCTTTGTTCTGTGATTCAAGGACCAAACCCATCATGACAAAAATCCAGAAGAACCCTTCTTGCAAATTGATGTCAAAGGGGGAGAGTGAGATCACATCAAAGCTTAACCATATCTATAGGGGGAGAGAATACTCAAGGGGAGAAAGAGTAATCATCAAGGACCCCAGATGCTTGGTGTTCAAGAGGAGAGAAGTCACATGTCTTCAAGAGGGGAAAGACATGTTCATATTTGCTTGTTTGCATTAGCTCTGTTTATCTCCTTTGAGCTCTGATTTTTGCTCTGATTTTCTGTTTCCTATCTTCTCCCAGTATCCCATGCTAGATTCAGGGGGAGCAACACATCTAAGGGAAGGAAATCCTTGAATTCATTGCACATCTTTACCTTTGGGGACATGTCTATATCCAATGTGGTACTTAGTACTCACTCTACATGTCATCCCAGTCTTGGTACTCTTGTGGTTTCTTTTGTTTGCTCTGGCCAGTAGGTGTATCTGTGTTATCTAACCTTGTTTACGCAGGTTCATTCCATCCTAAGCCAACTCAAGACCACAAGGTAAGTATATGCATCACAGTCATGTGTATGAGAAATTCTTGCTGATGTACATACTGTTTGCAAGGACTCATGAGCATGAAGGTACATTTCCCATGCTCACATCTTTTGCTCTGATGCATATAGCCAAGATACATGTAACACATTGCTTACTCTGTCATGTTTATGCATTCACATGCTCCTACATTCCATATTTACATGATTGCATACATGTAGGGGGAGCCTATGCATGTTACATGTCTTTCCAAAGCTTTACTTGTTATTCTCTATATCTTTATCTAAAGCTTTGATGTATGTTGTCATCAATTACCAAAAAGGGGGATATTGAAAGCACAAGTGTTCCCTGGATGGTTTTGGTAATTAATGTCAACATATCTCTTGTTGGACTAACACTTTTACCTAGTATGTTTCAGATGAGTTCAACAATGAAGTGGCATGGACTAGAGGATGTGGAACCGCTTCAAGATGCTAAGGACAAAGGATTGGATCAAGCTCCAAGCTTAAGACTCTACATTTTCTATTTTAGTGATCCCAGATCACATTGAGTCTATAGGAAAAGCCAATACTATCAAGAAGGGATGAGGTGTTCTGTCACGCCCAAGATGCGACCCTATCCTAAAGGAACTCGAAGGTCCCACCAAGGATAGAAGCGCATCTTGAAGACGCTTTTGCAAGGTGGATATCATTACATCAACATTACATAATAGATGGGGATACATACAAAAGGCATACAATGCCACATGAATACCACATCATCTTACAAAAGAGCACCATCCGACTACGGATGAAACACAAACAGAAACTCAAACGACATCCACCCTGCTAGCCCAGGCTGCCGACCTGGAACCTATCCCCTGATCGAAGTAGAAGCAGAAGAAGAACTCCAAACAAGCAAACATCGCTCTCGCGTCATGATCATCGCGTAACCTGTACCTGCAACTGTTGTTGTAGTAATATGTGAGCCACGAGGACTCAGCAATCCCATTACCATGGGTATCAAGACTAGCAAAGCTTAATGGGAAAGGAAGGGGTAAAGTGGTGAGGTTGCAGCAGCGACTAAGCATATATGGTGGCTAACATACGCAAATAAGAGCGAGAAGAGAGCAAATGGAATGGTCGTGAAACTAGCAATGATCAAGAGGTGATCCTGAACTCCTACTTACGTCAAACATAACACAGAAACCGTGTTCACTTCCCGGACTCCGCCGAGAAGAGACCATCACGGCTACACACGCGGTTGATGCGTTTTAATTCGAATCAGGTGTCAAGTTATCTACAACCGGACATTAACAAATTCTATTTGCCACATAACCGCGGGCACGGCTCTCGAAAGTTTATAACCCTGCAGGGGTCTCCCAACTTAGCCCATGATAAGCTCTCGCGATCAACGAAGGATATTCCTTCTCCCAGGAAGACCCGATCAGTCTCGGAATCCCGGTTTACAAGACATTTCGACAATGGTAAAACAAGTTCGGCAAGACCGCCCGATGCACCGACAATCCTGATAGGAGCTGCACATATCTCGTTCTCAGGGCAACACCGGATGAACACTACGTACAACTAAAACCAGACCTCAAGTTTCCCCGAGGTGGTGCTGCAAGTGGCTCTGGTTCGGACCAACACTTAGAGAAGCATTGGCCCCGGGGGGGCTGAATAAAGATGACCCTCGGGTTGGCCGACCCAAGGGAAAGGTATAGGTGGTGGTGAGGCAAATGGTAAAACCAAGGTTGGGCCTTGCTGGAGGAGTTTTATTCAAAGCGAACTGTCAAGGGGGTCCCATAAATCACCCAACCGCGTAAGGAACGCAAAATCCGGGAACATAACACCGGTATGACGGAAACTAGGGCGGCAAGAGTGGAACAAAACACCAGGCATAAGGCCGAGCCTTCCACCCTTTACCAAGTATATAGATGCATTAATTAAATAAGAGATATTGTGATATCCCAACATAATCCTGTCCACCATGGAGCAATCTTCAACTTCACCTGCAACTAACAATGCTATAAGAGGGGCTGAGCAAAGCGGTAACATAGCCAAGCAATGGTTTGCTAGGAAGGGTGAAAAAGGTTAGAGGCTGACATGGCAAATTGGGAGGCTTGAAGAACAAGTGATAGGTAGCGCATCAAAGCGATAGAACGAAGCAATTAGCATAGCAATGATAGTAGTGAGATCCAGGGTAGCGGTCATCTTGCCTGAAATCCCGCTAGGAAGAAGAACGAGTCCATGAAGAAGACGAAGTCACAAAGACGAACCAAGCGTAGTCGAACGAATCCTCACGATCACAACGAAACAGGAACTAACAAGGAGAAGCACATCCGGAAAGAAGCAAACAACAAGGTAAACAACCATCACATAAACAAGGCATGATGCACAATCAAGTATGATGCATGTCCGGTTTAATGAGGCATGGCATGGCAATTCGCAACAAACAATACTACAAATTAAGTGGAGCTCAATATGCAATGAGTTGCATATCGACGAAACACCACATTCATTTATTTAGTTCTCTCCTGTTTATGTACCCAACAATATTAAATGTTGTTAAACATGGCAAGAGGTGAGGCATATGTAAACTAACTATTTAGGCAAGTTTAAATGAGGCCGGAACAACAAACAACATTTCCGGAAAATCCTCATATGCAATTTATGAATTTGCTACTGTTCTGCCCTAAAACATATTTTAATGTTGTTAAACAATAAAACAAAGTGCACCATGTTAATCTAGGCATTTTTCCACCCCATTTACATATAAAGTTAATTTAAAACCGAGCTACGGTTATTTAGTTATGAAATAAATCATTTTAGCATGGCTTTGAGCAAATTTAAACAAACAACATTTTAAACATTTTTAACATGGATGAAAATAGCATATTATGAAAGTGCATGAAAAATTGAGCAAGTTACATATATGCCATGTTTAAATCCGATGCACGGTTATTTAGTTGTGAGTAATTTAAAATCATGGCATTTTATGTAAATAAGAATGCATTGGAAAATGCTAAAATACACAGACTGGGAGAAAAATATGCACGGGCCAGAAGCATTAGAGTGCAGCGCCCAGAAGTGGGATCAGGCCCAACCGACTATGGGTGTGTGTGCTCGAATCAAAGCAGAGAAGCAGGGACAAAAAAAAGGGAACCGGGAGAACTGGGGATCGATCCATAAACCTCCTGCATTTGGAGTGCTTGCGCTAGCCAGTTGGATGGATCAATGCCAGTGTTTTGCTAGGGGCTCGACTCTATATGAAACAAGTCGATGGCTGCTAATATGTGTAAGCAAAAATAGCAACTGCGGGGATTTGATCTGCTGACCTCGAGGATGCAAACGAGCAGCGCTAGCCACTGCACTCAGAGTGTGCATGTGTCCAAAGCTAAGGCGCCACGCTATATGAACAAAATCGAGGGCCAGGCCTTGATTTCCATGAAAACATGCTGCTCGCCGGCATCGATGGCGAGTGAAACGGCGGCTGCTGCCGCAGCAGAGCAACGGCGAGCGTGCGGGGATGTGGTGTGGGTGCGCGCGTGCGGGTGTTGGCTCGGTTGGGCGAGGGTAGGAGCTGTGGCGAGGCATGGCCACAACTACGGCCATGGATGCCCGGTGATGCTTGCCGGTGGCGGGAGCAAGCAGCGGCTGCAGGTGCAGCAGATCACCGGCGGGGGGGGGGGGGTGCGGAAACTGACGAGGCTGTGTGCGAGTGAGCGGCGGCTTCTTGCTGGAGTCGTGTGCGTGCGTGCGCTTGGGCACGAGCAGGAGCTCGACTCGGGGCAGAGACCTATGGTGAACAAGAAGCTGGGCAGGCCCTGCCGCCCTGGTGCATGCGCGCGAGTTGCAGACGAGGCACTGCGTGCACTGAAGAAACAGAGGAAGCATAGCAACCTTGCCGGTGACCAAAGTGATGACGGAGGAACCATCAGGCATGCAAGCAACCGGCGACAGAGGAGGCAACCAACGAGAAAAAGGTACAGGGAAGCGCGACTGCTCACGTAGAGGGGCTCGTAGGAGTCGAACAAGCTCGGGGACGCGACGAATTTAGCCGGCAGCGAGGTAGACCCGAGGAAGAAGAAGGAGAGGTCGGCGACGAGAAGAGGCCTCCGACTTGGCGTCCGTGAAGCAGAGGAAGCAGGGGAAGCAGAGGTCGTCGGGGAGGTCAATCCGAGGCTCGTGGACGCGTGCGTGGATGAAGGAGACGACGTCGACTGCCGCGACTCTCTCCTCGTGGCAGAAACGCAGAGGACGGAGGCGTACAAGCCGGGGACGAGCTTGCGCTCCTCCCGGCCATGGCGACGGCTATTGCATGGAGAGGTCTCACCTGGCGGCGGCAGGAGAAGGAGGAAGGGGAAATGGAGCGACCAGGGAACCCTAGGGTTGGGGGCATGATTTATAGGGTGAAGGGAGCAGCTCCGGCCGTCAAATCAACACAAGCGTCAACGTGGACCTGCTGGATGAGCTGTCGTACAGAAGCTAGAAGAAGAACAGGAGGGATCGGCATTGGTGGCCTCGCTGGGCTGAAAGAGGTAAGTGAGGTGGGCTGGTTGGAGGGAAAAGGCCCAGGTGGCTTCGTATAAGGTGAGTCCTTTTCTTTTCTTTTAAGTTTCTGTTTATTTAAATAAACAGCAAAAGAAAAGAGAAATGGCCAGGGGGCTAGGAGAAGAGTTTTTCAGATATAAAAATATCCTCAAGCTCCTGGAGTTTTGTAGTATTTGAAATAATTGGTTTGGGCATTTTTAGAGGTAGAAAAATAAAACAAGTTTGAATATAATTCAAACTTGAGGTATTTTTGAACCCAACCAAAACATCTTCAAAGGAGCTGAAAATTGGCACAGAGGGTGTGGGCATGGTGTACTAGCATTATGAAAAGAATGAACATTAATGGGGCAGGGAAGAACTCGCTTGCATAAAGAAGTAATAGAAGAGGAAGAAGAAGGTGATGGTGCAAGGCTAGGTTTGAGAGGGATAGCAAAGGGGTTGATACATACGACATGAAAGTAACATGTAACATAAGGATGAATGCAATGCACATGATGCTATGAGATGAGATGCATGGCATGAACAAAATGCAAAACAAACGACAATAACCCAAACACGAAGGAAAATATCATATCGCCTCTCCGGAAAAGGCAAGAGTTGGAGTTACGAATATGGAAAGTTGCATCCGGGGTGTTACATGTTGCTTAATGGCTTGCTTGCTCAAAGTGCTTAGTGATATGCTCCAAAGCCCTCAACTACCTTCTCACATCCACATATGACCTAAACCAAAAGTCTAACTCGGCCCCACTGATTCTTTCTATCCGGCGCCACCGAGTTCAGATGTCATTGCCACTGCCACAAACCCTCGGCAAATCGGTCACACCGATAGGGATCTCGGTCTCACCGAGATGGGGTTGTAATCTCTCTGTGTATGTCCATTACCCAGATCGGTCTCACTGAGTTTGAGTAATCGGTACTACCGAGATTAAAATGCAAACTCTTTGTTCCTCTTCGTAACATTTTGGACAAACCGAGATGAGCAAATCGGTCCCACCGAGTTTGCCTGACCAACTCTCTGGTTAGCTTATTACCAAAATCGGTCTCACCGAGTTTGTGTAATTGGTCTCACCGAGATTACGTTATGCCCTAACCCTAACCATATCGGTCCTACCGAGTTGCATGTCGGTCCCACCGAAAATCCTAACGGTCACTAGATTTGCTGAATCGGTCTGACCGAGTTTCTCAATTCGGTCACCGAGATTGGCAAGTTGTGTGTAACGGTTAGATTTTGTGTGGAGGCTATATATACCTCTCCACCTCCTCTTCATTCGTGGAGAGAGCCATCAGAACGTGCCTACACTTCCAGCATTCATTTTCTCAGAGAGAACCACCTACACTTGTGTTGAGTCCAAGATATTCCATTCCTACTATATGAATCTTGATCTCTAGCCTTCCCCAAGTTGCTTTCCACTCAAATCTTTTTTCCACCAAATCCAAATCTTGTGAGAGAGAGTTGAGTGTTGGGGAGACTATCATTTGAAGCACAAGAGCAAGGAGTTCATCATCAACACACCATTTGTTACTTCTTGGAGAGTGGTGTCTCCTAGATTGGCTAGGTGTCACTTGGGAGCCTCCGACAAGATTGTGGAGTTGAACCAAGGAGTTTGTAAGGGCAAGGAGATCGCCTACTTCGTGAAGATCTACCACTAGTGAGGCAAGTCCTTCGTGGGCGACGACCATGGTGGGATAGACAAGGTTGCTTCTTCGTGGACCCTTCGTGGGTGGAGCCCTCCGTGGACTCGCGCAACCGTTACCCTTCGTGGGTTGAAGTCTCCATCAACGTGGACGTAGGATAGCACCACCTATCGGAACCATGTCTCAAAAATCTCCGTGTCTCCAATTGCGTTTGCACACTCCAATCCCATCCCTTTACATTCTTGCAAGTTGCATGCTTTACTTTCCGCTGCTCATATACTCTTTGCATGCTTGCTTGATATGTATTGTGATTGTTAAAATTGTGCCAAAACTCCACTTCAACTTAAAGAAATTAAAAACTGCAACTTTTGGTACTTAGTGTCTAATTCCCCCCTCTAGACACCTCTTCTCGATCCTTTCATAAGGTCAACCAAGCAAGAGCCCATAGTGACGTGCGGTTGCACAGGTAAGCTTCCAGGCATGAAGTATTCTTCCATCTCTTTGAGCCCGGGTGGAGCTTTCCGCATGATATCATGGCGCTTCTTCGGAATCACTGGGTAGTGGACGCACCATATGTACCCTTCTTAACCATTCTCCACCTAGAGGTATGTTGAATTCTTGTCTCGAGTCTTGAAGTCCTAAGGCCTTGAAGATGCAGTCCTTGCATATGCCATCATGGAGTTGTCGTCATTGATGTAGATTCCTCCTTCTTCACACCACTCCCGAGCACTCATACCAAACCTCGTCTACAATAGCGTAGCATTAAAACTATATACGTCCAAAGCTTGATAGCAGGGAGATGGGTTCCTACCTCATGCATTCTGCTCAACTACAAGAAGTCAATATCTCTACTGAAGGGATTATGAATGGTGACAGTAGATGCAATAAAAACATAGGTATGAATAACATGGTCAAAGTGAAATCGCCTGGTAAGTTGATGAAGATATTAACGCTCTCAGAATAAAGACTTGGTAGAACTATTCGTCACTCCATTGAAAATCTATATTAAACGAACATAGCATTCATATGACCAAACATCCTAGCAAATAATTCTAGCACTCAAAATAAAAATTAAGACAACAAAGAAAACTCAATAATAAAACTCAAATGAAATTCAAAGGACCTTCAAATGAAACTACAAAGAAAAACTACGAAGGAAAGTCTAAGACTCTAGTACAAACATCTAATATAGTTTTGCCCTAAGTAAAAACTTAACAACAATTAAAACACTAATTAATAAATTACAGAATAGAAAAACTTAAAACAACTAATTTTAACAGAAAGTATTTTTCATAAACTTTTAGTAGCAAAAAGAAACAAATAAAAAGCTTTTATAAAACTCTAACTATCACCTATACAAGTTTTCATACAAAACTAAAGAAAACAATTTTTTTAAATAAAATAAAATAAAATAGTCTACTATTCAATAACAGAAACAAAACTAAATTTGTGAAAAAAAAACAAAAATATTTTTAGTTAAAAACAAATAAATACTAAGGGAAAAGGAAATAACACTAAACTATGTAAAACAGTACTGTTTTGCCTAAAACCCTAAATTATAATTTTCTAATATTTCCCAAATCAAACATACTACTAGACAAAACCATAAGTGATCAAATCAAAAAGAATCACCCAAAAATCTGTTCTAGAATTCAAACTAGAGCCAAAACAGTGTTTGAAGCATATTTGAACTAATTCAAATTTAAAATTTTCAAACATCTCCAGACATGATACATACAGAAACTTTAAGAAATTTACAAACTACTGAAAAAAGAATCAAATTAAAATATTAAATATCCTAGGAGATACAGATTTAAAAGATTGGAAATTTTCTGTTTTAAAACGGAAAAACAATACAAAAAACAAATCAGCACCGGCTAAGTGGTGGACATTCGCTAACTAAACATCGCTCTGTCCTAATACAACTAAACTGCTAGCGCGCGAGAAAAAAATCATACGGCTAGACTATGAGAACCTGGAAATTATTTCCAGACCCTCATGTGTATATTTGTCAATCCAGGATCAACTTGACAACACAGTGAAATGGTATCATTGCAGAATATTAAAATAAGTATAAGTTCAACAACTCTTGCCACAAGGCATACATACTGGAATGTCTCAAGACATTTATTACAATCAGAAACATAGCGGAATATATAACGTGTAGCAACTCCATCTCAGCCACAGGCAGTCGATGTAGTCAATGTGTCCTCACTCCTCAGGATCATCATAATAATCATAGTCAACGTCCTCGTCTTTATAGATCTCTGTTGTTCAACAAAAGTATTGCCATGAGTACATTACGTACTCAACATGCCTCCCACGGGGAAGGACCTAATAGCTACATGTGGCTTCAAAGGAAGGCTGTATGGCTCATTTGCATAAAGCTAATTTTGTTTGATAAATAAAGTAGTTGAATAATAGCAGTTTTAGATGAAAACATGGTTTATCTCCAGAATAATATCTTTCTTCAAGTAAGGATCCTCGATCAACTCACGTCCTTCATAGGTTTCAAGAATATGGGCAAAGAGGGAATAAGCAAGACATGTCCCGTACGTCAAGAAAGATTCATGTGTTGCCCATGACCGTGGACACGGCTATTCGAATAGTTTTACACTCTGCAGAGGTTGTACACTTTACCCACACGACACAATCCCGACTTGTTTCCACCAGTGGCCACTGTTATAGTACTCCATTTGGTGTACCAGCAGGGGGATTGTGACGAGGTCTTTGGACTAGATCCCCCAAAGATGTGACATGCCCACCGGGTCTGGCGCATGGAACTGAGCGTACGTCCTCAAACCGGTCCCCCCATCTGTGCTGAGGATACTCCTCGCAAGGCAGCTATCCCATCTGCGGTACGGCGACATCGACACCTAAGGCTGACTAGCTTACTTGACCAAGCTAGGGCCCATATAGCATGTGGCTGTACTGTTATCACAATCTTCAAATCCAAGACTTATTAGGCCTTAAGCGGCATGGACGACTGATTGCCCCCTTCAACTCGTGAAGGGCAGCCAATCGCTCCTTCAATCCTTGATTCAGCTGTCGCCCGCATCAGTATTCAAATGGTAAGTTTCGCCCAGAGTAGAAGAGGATAGAGAAGGTCAACAAAGGCCAACTAGCCTAGCTTAGCGTATAGTTTCAACTGTCAATGACTCAGATGTCATTCAACAAGGCACCTATAGGATGATAAGCACAGCTAGGCATTTCTACTCTATCGAAACCTTATACTTCTACTCAGGTGTCAAGTAAATAGGCGACAAGCGGATCAAGGTAATGTGTCGATCGACACGCTAGCTACGAGAATTAAAATAGCATGCAAATAGTAACAATAAAACTCAATGCAATTTTGTAAACCATAGGATAAGCATGATCAAGAAGGAAGCATGCCTTCGTTGTCGAGTCCCCCGTTTCCGTCCTCCTCGTAGTGTTCCTCTCCCGTACCATCGCCTCCTACTCGTAGTAACGGCGAAGCAAAATAAATAACAAGCAATAAAATCCAAATAACATCCAAATGAAATAACAATATAGAAAGGATAGAAAGATCTGGTTGGATATGGAAAATTTCAAACGAGATAGATCGATTGAAAATGAGTAGAGGAATTGAACGAGTTGGTTGGGTATAGGTTTATCATGGCTAAGTAAGACTTGGCCACCACAACTATCATTCTCAATCGTATTGTCTAATTAAACTTTACTAGTGCCCAATACAAATACTTCGGCTAACTATATACAAAATGAATGACATGGCATGACACAAAATACAACTATCCTATGCATTTGAACAACTTGGCTCAACATGGCACGCGAGATACAATATTTAACCACAATAAATATTTAGATAAATCCAATATTTATAATGATTAAAACATCAATTATAGAAGTTAACAAAGTCAACCAAGCTATTTCCTAAACAACTACTTAGGTTACAAAACTTCAAACAATAGCATGGTACTAAAGAAATGCTAAAAACATAATAGACTCAAAGCATATAGCATCCAATTAAAATAATCTAGTTACATATGAAACAAATGGATCAACAATAACCTAGTCATAGCACGATCAACTCTTGTAACAAAAAAAATAACATGTTATGCCTCACAACATAATCCGATAAAAATTAAACAACAACAAAAATAATTGTATCGGAATTAAACTAAAACAGAAATATTTCTATGCATGGCAATATCGTCCTCGCATATGGAGGCACATGTTTATGTACTAAAAAAATATCAAACTGTATTATCATGCATCACTAATTTAATAAAGCCAAAATAAATTCTACGTCAATCTAAATAATCCTAGAATCGCAACAATAATTAGGACATAATCTAAGCATGCTACAAACATGAAAAAAAACAACTAATTACGCATGATTACTTACACGAACATCATAAGCACTTGATAATAAAATAACACAATCAAACCTACTCAAATGAAAATAAAAACACCCACTCGTTCCTAATATCAACAAAACCGTCCTATGGTTAGGATTGGTTTTGGGTCACCGAGTAGTTGGGAAGGGAGTCGTTGAAGAGAAAATGAACGTGTTCCGGTGCGCGGCGTCGTCGTTGAACTCCGGTGATGAAGAGATGATGGTGCATGACGCTCTTGGTGATGATGGAACACCGGAACGTGGACGGACACGACGAACGGTCGACGGGTGACGGTGATGTCGCTCTCCAATGGTGGCAACGGCATGGCGCAGTTGAGCGCGCGGCCAACAACAGCAAACGGACGGAAAAAGATGTCTAGGAGGTGGAGTGAGGCAAGGGAACTTGTCTGGTAGAAGGAATTTGGATGGGATGCTCACCTTAGGCGACAGTAGGCGAAGAACAGTGCAGATGGGGTTGTGTTGCGGGGAGGATTACGAATGATTGGAAAGGAATTGGAGGATGGAATGATGGGGCTTTTATAGAGGACCTCTGGACGCACGCCGTGACGCGAAGGGTCTGCCGAATGGTAGCCGGAGGAGGGATATCAGGAGGTGAATGCCATTGTTGGGCCAATAACTTCATTAGTTATTTGCATGATAACAAGTCCACCATGAGTGGAGCCATCAGACTGAACGGACTTGTCGTTGAGTGGGGAGCAATTCTTGTGTTGATGACGAATGAAAACGGTGAAGGGATTGATGGGATTTGAAGGGAAAAGAAGAGGCAGCAGCCATGGCGTTTCTTCTCTGTATAAGTGTACATGTACGTGCACGTGCGTGCCGGAGGAAGGAGGAGAGCCGAGTCGTCTGCTCGCTCGCTCGGCTGGGCCGCTGGTCTGCTGGCTGGGCCTTCGGCCAAGTTTCTTTGGTGGTTGGACACTTAGCAAGAAGAAAAAAAAATAGAGAAGAGATGGTCCAGTGCATACGTGAATGTGTGTGACCAATTTTGGTGCATACGTGCAATATGCCAACAATGGCTAGGCTAGGATGCACGTATCGGTTCAAGGACCAATAAAGAAAGAGAAATGAAAGGAGAGAGAAGAAAAGAAAATCAATATAATATAATAATGATTTCTTTTATTACGATTGCTACAAGAGGAACAGAAATAAAGAAAATCTTAAAAGTCTTCAAGAATCCAAGAAATCAAAGTAACAAAATAAGCAAGAAGAATTTAAATGAAATACTACGAACGAATAAATCGACTCAGGATATTACGGAAAATATTTTCAACCTGACATGTGCTAAATTAATTCCAAACAACTTGGTATTAATTTGAGCAAATCTCCAAAATATAATAACAGATTACGTTGCAACATCCTTTGGCTTAGAAAAAAAACTCTCGAAAAATCAGGATTTTACATAAACCGACTAGATCTAAACCATAAAACCGTAAATAAAAACCAAACTAATCAAAATAAACCTAACCCCTACACAGATCTAATCTATGTCGTATATACAAAATCGGACATTGGAGAGGGGCTGGCTTACAGTGGGCGAACATCGGCGAGGACAACAGCGGCGGGCGGCTCAGGGCGGTCGACGGAGATGCTCCGACGGTCGTGGAAGGCGGCGGTGATGTCGGCCGGGCGCGGCGGAGCGAGCGAAACTCGGGTCTGGTGGCGGCGGAGCTCGGGGTCAACAAGGGTGAGCAGGGCAAGCTTGAGGGTGCTCCTGTGTCCGCCGTGCTCTGGCGAGGTCACATGAGCTCGGGCTCGACGCCGCAGAGGAGAAGAGGAGGCGAGACCATGTCAAAAAAGTAGGAGACAACAATTTTGGGCTATGAGCAACCAGAGAGGCCTCGGTGTATCTCACCGGCACCGTAATCGACGGCAGAGGGCCTCGGCTCTGGCAGAGATGCGAATGAGGACGACGATGAGTATAAGGGGTCTTGAGTGATGAAAAAGGGCAAACGAACAAGGAGGACTCGGGGATTTATAGGGACATGAACTAGGGCGAGGGGGCGAATCACGAACAAGATCCCGAGGGATCCGGGATTCAGTGGCGGCAGACGCGCTCTGGCTGGGCATGTAGTGGGCGAGAGGTAAGGGAGAGGGGAGGGTCCTGCCTGTCAGCATTGGTGAGAGGGAGAGAAGGTAGCGGACGACCGGGCAGTACCGGCTTTGGCCTGTGCGTGGCTGGCTGGGCCGAAAGGCCAGGTGGGCCGGGGAGAGAGGTAGGGGTCCGCTTGGCTTCGACCATTTTCTAATTTTTATTTATTAATTAATAAACACAAACAAGAAAACTAAACTAAAGGGAAATAAATAAAAGTTTTATATAGGCATATAATATATCAAATTCAAAAAAAGAAATCTAAAACATAGACATTTTTCCAAAGCCAAATAAAATACATAAAAACTCAAATAAAGCAACCAGTGCTACTCTTGCATTTCAAATGAAATAAAATTATTTTAAGATACCAAAATGATTTCAAATTTATTTTTCTCCATTTTTTGTTTAAGGGAATCATTTACCCTATTTTCCACATATTTTATTTTTGGGGAAAAATAATTTGAATAAAAACCAAATAACTCCAAATTGAAAGTGGGTTTCAAAATACATTTGAAGGGACTTTAAATTTGATTCTTTAAACTCCCAACTCATATTTCATTTAATTTGAAGAAGTCATTGTATCTTTTCTCATGAAAATCATTGAGTTGTATAAAGTTTCTGAATTTGAAATATTTTCAAATGGAATTCAAATATTTTCAAAAAAACCCTTTTTAATTTCTTTTAATGGAAGAAGTCATATCATCTTCACTCTAGGGTTTTGTGATTAAATGAATTTGAACTCATGGATATCATAAATGCAAAGTGAAATTTTTGGGAAAGCCATTTCATTCCCTCTTATTCAACTTTCAAACGTTTCAAATTTCACTCAATTTCACTCAATCAATCACACAACAATCCAACAAACATAGTTATTTATTTAATATAACATTCCAAGATTTAGAATTGTGGGATGTTACAAGCAGCTTGAGTTCCACCATTACTATGAAAATTACATACCACGAACCGAACGCCGTGTATTTGTGCGCACACCACCATTGTCCACAGATACGTCTCCAACGTACTATAATTTCTGATTATTCCATGTTGTTATATTATTAATCCTGGATGTTTTATATACATTTACTAGCAACTTCATATCACTTTTTGGGACTAACCTATTGACATAGTGCCTAGTGCCAGTTGTCGTTTCTTGCTTGTTTTTTCACTTTGCAGAATATCAATACCAAACGAAGTCCAAATGCCACGAAAACTTTTGGAGATTTTTTCTAGCCAGAAGACCCAGGAAGCTTCTAGAGGGCACGAGGGGATGCTCACGGGGCCCACTAGGCACCAGGGCGCGCCAGGGGCCTCCGGCATGCCTGGTGGGTAGTGGGGCCCACGGGCACCACCTTGACCTACCTCCGCCTCTATAAATACAATAAAATACCGAAAACCCTGGGGGCACCGACGAAATGCTTTTTCCGCCGCCGCAAGTTCGAGAACCACAAGATCCAATCAAGAACAGGAGGGGGCAACGATCACGGAGGGGTTCTTCATCATCTTTTTTGCCCCTCCGATCATGCGTCAGTAGTTTACCATAAACCTATGGGTCCATACTTTGTAGTTAGATAACTACTTCTCTCTTTTTGATCTTCAATACAATGTTCTCCTTGATGTTCTTGGAGATCTATTTGATGTAACTCTTTTTTGCGATGTGTTTGTTGGGACCCGGTCAATTGTGAGTTTGTGATCAGTTCTATCCATGAATATTATTTCAGTCTTTTCTGAACTCTTTTATGCAGGATTGTTATAGCCTTGTATTTCTTCTCCGATTTATTGGTTTGGTTTGGCCAACTATATTGATTTATCTTGCCATCGGAAGAGGTGCTTTGTGATGGGTTTGATCTTGTGGTGCGCAATCTTAGTGGCAAAAAGTGACATGACATGCATGTATCATTGTTAGTAAGGGTGAAAATATGGGGTTTATTAATACATGAGTTTATCTTGTCTACATCATGTCATTGTTCCTATTGCATTACTCCATTTTTCCATGAACTTAATACACTAGATGCATGTTGGATTGCGGGCGATGTGTGGAGTAACAGTAGTAGATGCAGGAAGGAGCCGGTCTACTAATCTTGGACGTGATGCCTACATACATGATCATTGCCTTGGATATCGTCATGATTATTCGCTTTTCTATCAATTGCCCAACAGTAATTTGTTTACCCACCATATGCTATTTTCTCGAGAGAAGCCTCTAGTGAAAACTATGGCCCCCGAGACTATTTCCTATCATATATTAAATCAAAAATACCTTGCTACAATTTTTATTTATTTTATTTTCTATTATTGTTAGATCCATTTATCAAAACCTATACAATTTAATCTATCTCAAGATCATTGAGGGATTGGCAACCCCTCTTATGCATTGGGTTGAAAGTTTTCGTTGTTTGTGTGCAGGTGTTGTTTACATAGTGTTGCTTGGTTCTCCTACTGAATAGATAACCTTGCTTTCATAACTGAGGGAAATACTTACCTCTACTGTGCTGTATTATCCTCTCCTCTGGGGGGATACCAAAGCGGATCACAAGCATCAGCAAGGATTTTTGGCGCTGTTGTCGGGGAGAGATCATCAACATATATCAAGTACATACGCACAAACTCTCATGTCCTTGCAATTACTTTATTTTCCATTTGCCTCTCGTTTTCATGTCCCCCTCTTCTAAAATGTTTTTTTGCAAAAATGCAAAAATATGTTTTGTTTGCCTTTTCCTTGTTTGGTCCTTTTTGTCTTCCTTGACATTATGTCTAGTATAACTACCCATCCTTTATCACCAGATTTTGATGTTTTATACTTCAAACAAAAACAACAAGAAAATTTGGAAGATGTCTGGTATAGATTGATGGGATCTAACCATGTTAGCAACATAAAAGGGGGTATAAAAAATTTGCTCGTAATTTTTACGTGGGACTAGCTATGTCTCATAAACAACTCTTGGACTTTGCTACAAAAGGGAATTTTATTGAATGTGATGCCAATACTGCCTAAGAAATAATAGAGGGATTATTGGGGGTTCCACCGACACCAAAAGGATCTGCTTTCACTCAAGAAGGGATTCAAATATTAGACAAATTAGGTGTTATGTAGAAAAATATGGTTGAGTTGCAGAAGTCTAATGAACCCCTTAAAAACACTAGTGGAAACCTCAATCACATGAACACTTTGATTACTCTCTGTACCAAGTGATTGGATATTTTAGATCTTAAAATGTCTTCTTTTCCTAAGAAAAATGGGAAGTGTAAAGAGCCCCCCGGGCTTGAGAAAACCCTTATAAACATTGCAAAACTAAAGATGGCAATACCTTAATCTGTGCATTATGCCTAGCTAGGGGCGTAAAACAGTAACACTTGTTGGGAGGCAACCCAATAGTTATCCTTCAATATTTTGTTTCTATTCTATTTTTCAATAATTAAACAATTATGCTTCTATTATGATCGTGCTTTTTAATTTTTTTATTAGTGTTTGTGCCAAGTAATGCCTTTAGGATGGCTTGGGTGATAGTTGATTTGATCCTGTTGGAGAATAGAAACTTTTATGTCCAGTAGCAGAACTTTTAAAATTCACCGAAGCGAAAAAAATTCTGAATTTTTTTACACAAGATTGACATACAAAGTTCCTACAATTTCCTAATTTTTCAGAAATTTTGGAATTACAGAGGTGTGGTTAAAGTACAAATTACTACAAGCTGGTCTGTTTTTGACATATTCTGTTTTCATTGCATTGTGTGCTTATTTTGATAAATCTACGGATTGTATCGAGGGGTATAAGCCATGGTAAAGTTAGAATACAGTAGGTATAATGCAGTGATAAAATATAAATGGTTTCCAACAATACTTAAAGTGGTGATTTACGTTATTATACTAACGGATCTCATGATGGTTTTGTTAAGTTTTGTGTGATTGAAGTTTTCAAGTTTTGGGCGAGATCACGATGGATGAAGGAATAAGGAGTGGCAAGAGCCTAAACTTGGGGATGCCCATGCCACCCAAGGAAATATTGAAGGACTCCCAAGCAACTTAGCTTGGGGATGCCCTGGAAGGCATCCCCTCTTTCTTCTAACGACTATCAGTAATTTTACTTGGAGCTATATTTTTGTTCGTCACATATCATGAGTTTTGCTTGGAACGTCTTGTATTATATGGTTCTTTTCTGGTTTTGCTTTTTAGTTTGTCACAATCATCCTTGTTGGGCATTGATGTCTGGTAGAACTACATCGGTATTTCCACAAAGAGGAAGGGACGATGCAGTACAGTGACGGTAGGTATTTCCCGCAGTGATGAGACCAAGGTTATCGAACTAGTAGGAGAACCTCCTCACACCATGTAAACAGCACCTGCACACAAATAACGAATACTCGCAACCCGACGTGTTAAAGGGGTTGTCAATCCCTTTTGGGTGCGGCGCCTCAAGTAGGAAAATAACGTGAGATAAAAAGTGGTAGATAGAATAAATAGATCGCGGAACAAATAAATTGTAGCAACGTATTTTTGTATTTTTGGTTTAATAGATCAGAAAATAAATGCAAGAGAAAATAGATCGCAAAGGTAAATATGATGAAAAGTGACCCGGGGGGCGTAGGTTTCACTAGTGGCTTCTCTCGAGAAAAATAGCAAATGGCGTGTCGGCGTTCTGGGAACGGGGGTCCCCAGACTTGCCTACCTGCGGCTTGCGACGTGGCTCAAGTGGTGTCCCAGTACGGCCCATCTTCATCAACTCAAGCTCAAGACCGTAGCGAGGGGCCAAGCCTCGCGGGGCGGACGACACAAGTCTTCCTCAGGAGCGGCCTCACCAGGCAGTCTCGTGAGGAGGCGGAGAGATCAAGGCAGGGGTACATCGCGAGGTGCTCGTGACGCAAGCCATAACGATGGAGACCAGGCGGGCGCCGGCCTGCGCAGTGTCCTTGTTTCCTGTTCGGTGCAAAGGGGGCAAGCACAGGCGCGGAGTACCGAGGCATCAGGTAAAGGTTACCATTTCGGTGCAACGAGACCAAGACCAGCAGAGCGGCAGGACGCATGTCACCATGGAGCCCAAGACGGTGTCATCGCTAGTGCCTTTGGCAGCCGAAGACCAACTTTAGTCAGGATAACTTGTACTAGATGTTCCACTTCAAAATGGCCGTCGTTGGCTCCCTTCCCGCTCAATATTTGGGAAGAGGACCAGGGCCTCTATATATAGAGATAGCCACCATAGTAGAGGATCTGGATCCAACCCAGAGGCAACAGAGACGGAACAATTCCTCTCCAAGCACACCACCACAAGAACACCTCTCGCGAGGCTGTTCTTCCTCTGTACTGTTCATCATCAGCCCCTGAGGCAATCCACCACACCACACACTGGATTAGGGTATTACACCACAACGGTGGCCCGAACCAGTATAAACCTTGTGTCCCTTGTGTTGTTCATCGCGTAGCTTAGATTCCCAGCGAGGCGTTGGGACGTGGATCGGTAGGGGGAAGATCTTCGCGCGCACCCTAGAGTTCGAACCTTAAGGGTTTTGCCGAAACCCGATATCCGAAATTTGGCGCGCCAGGTAGGGGTGCGCCGAAGCTTTCCCTTCCGTCGACCCGCTCTCCATCAACACCGCGCTTCGCCCTCATGGCGGGCAACGTGCCGCCCGCTCTGGCTGCCTACACCGGCACTGGGGCCAGGGGCTTCGAGCCTTGGCCCCGCCTTGCGTCAGGTGCAATGGCCGAACAAGTTCAAGACAA
Organism: Triticum aestivum; assembly: GCF_018294505.1. NCBI lineage: Eukaryota > Viridiplantae > Streptophyta > Magnoliopsida > Poales > Poaceae > Triticum > Triticum aestivum. The sequence continues at coordinate 335,867,744 of NC_057813.1, forward strand.
AGATGCCGCCGCGCTACGACGACACGACGGATCCACTAGCTTTCCTATTGGCGTATGAGGAGGCTGTCCTCAAGGCCGGGGGCGATGACAGGGTCATGGCTAGCTGGCTTCCCATGGCCCTCACCGGCGTCCCGCGCATGTGGCTGCTCCACCTGCCAACAGCTTTGGTGGCCTCCTGGGAGGAGCTGCACAACCTCTTCCTCGCCCATTATGTTGCGCCGGTGTCCCGGTCGTCGCAGCTCTCCTGGGCGGCTCGGAAGCGCTACCCTCGAGCCGCCACGTCAAGCCGTTCATCCGCCAAATCGGCGCCGCCCTCACGCGTTGTGAAGCCTCTCCGGGTTGGGTGGCACCCAAGACCGACTTGACCTTCAGCTTGGACGATCACCCCGCCAACACCGCCTGCTCGGGTGCGCTCCCAATGTTGTGCACTCCCACCATCTGCCAGGTGGCCGTCACCAGGACTGAGGGAGTCCCGGACTAGGGGTTGTCCGGATAGCCGAACTACCATCATCGGCCGGACTCCAAGACTATGAAGATACAAGATTGAAGACTTCCTCCCGTGTCCGGATGGGACTTTCCTTGGCGTGGAAGGCAAGCTTGGCGATACGGATATGTAGATCTCCTACCATTGTAACCGACTCTGTGTAACCCTAGCCCTCTCCAGTGTCTATATAAACCGGATGGCCTTAGTCCATAGGACAAACAACAATCATACCATAGGCTAGCTTCTAGGGTTTAGCCTCCTTGATCTCATGGTAGATCTACTTTTGTAACCCACATCATCAATATTAATCAAGCAGGACATAGGGTTTTACCTCCATCAAGAGGGCCCGAACCCGGGTAAAAACATCGTGTCCCTCGTCTCCTGTTACCATCCGCCTAGACGCACAGTTTGGGACCCCCTACCCGAGATCCGCCGGTTTTGACACCGACATTGGTGCTTTCATTGAGAGTTCCTCTATGTCGTCACCGATAGGCTCGATGGCTTCTTCGATCATCAACGACGATGCAGTCCAGGGTGAGACCTTCCTCCCCGGACAGATCTTCGTATTCGGCGGCTTCGCACTACGGGCCAATTCACTTGGCCAGCTGGAGCAGATCGAAGGCTACGCCCCTGGCCGTCAGGTCAGATTTGGAAGTTTGAACTTCACGGCGGACATCCGCGGGGACTTGATCCTCGACAGATTCGAGCCACAGCCGAGCGTGCCGTACTGTCACGATGGGCAAGATTTAGCTCTATAGCCGGACAGTACCCTGGAGGCCGCACTCGAACCCGCTCCGATCTTCGACTCGGAGCCGGCTGCGCAGACCAAGGATGGATGGCTAGACACCACCTCGGGGGCTGCAACCTCTACGGCGATAGAGCCGAACACCGATCTTGTCCCCCATGAAGCTCGTGACTCTGAGGTGCCGGACTCCTTGCCGGACTCCGGACCTCCCGCGCCCCCTCCAGTCGAATCCGATTGGGCGCCGATCATGGAGTTCACCGCGGCGGACATCTTTCAACACTCACCTTTTGGCGACATCTTGAGTTCGCTAAAGTACCTCTCGTTATCAGGAGAGGCCTGGCCGGACTGCGGCCAGGACGGTTCGGATGCGGACGACGAAGAAATTTAGAGCCCACCCACCACCCACTTGGTAGCCACTGTCGACGACCTAACCGACATGCTAGATTACGACTCTAAGGACATCGACAGTATGGACGACGATGCCGGAGACGACCAAGAACCAGCGCCCACCGGGTACTGGAAAGCCACCTCTTCATACGACATATACATGGTGGATATCCCAAAGGATGGGAACGGCGAAGGAATAGCGGAGGATGACCCCTCCAAGAAACAGCTCAAGCGCCGGCGTCAGCGGCGCCGCTCTAAATCCCGCCATAGCAAGAATGAGGATTCCGGCACCGGAGACAATAATAGACCGGATAGCGCCGAAGACAACCCACTCCAGCAAGATCCAGCACAGGAGGAGGGGGACGCCAGCCCTCATGAGAGAGCGGCCGAAGAAAAGGTAGAGGACTATATGCCTCCCTCCGGAGACGAGGCAAGCCTGGACGACGACGAATTCGTCGTGCCTGAGGATCCCGTCGAACAGGAGCATTTCAAACGCAGGCTTATGGCCACGGCAAACAGCCTCAAGAAAAAGCAGCAGCAGCTTAGAGCTGATCAAGATCTGCTAGCCGACAGATGGACCGAAGTCCTCGCGGCCGAAGAGCATGAACTCGAACGCCCCTCCAAAAGCTACCCCAAATGTAAGCTGCTCCCCCGATTAGAGGTGGAGGCATATGATCCCGCTTCACCAGGAGACAATACGGCTGATCGACCACCCCGTGGTCGCGACAGAGAGGCCTCAAGGCCCTTCACTAGACCCGTACCCCGAGATCGCTCGAAAAGCACAAGGCCACAGGGGAACACTCCGGACCTGCGAGACATATTGGAGGATAAGGCAAGACAATCAAGATCGATCTATGGATCACGTGGGCGCCCCACGATACGTGACGATCACCGTCACCCCGGACACAGTAAGTCCGGCCCGATATCGCCCAGTACAAAGGTGCCGCACACCCACTGTGCTTCACAGATGAGGTAATGGATCATCAAATCCCAGAAGGGTTTAAACCCGTCAATATTGAATCTTATGATGGCACAACAGACCCCGCGGTTTGGATCAAGGACTATCTCCTCCACATCCACATGGCCCGCGGAGACGATCTCCACGCCATCAAATATCTCCCACTCAAACTTAAAGGACCATCCCAGCACTGGCTTAACAGCTTCCCAGCAGAGTCAATCGGGAGTTGGGAGGACCTGGAAGCCGCATTCCTCGATAACTTCCAAGGCACGTACGTGTGACCACCAGATGCAGATGACCTAAGCCACATAATTCAGCAGCCAGACGAATCGGCCAGACAATTCTGGACACGGTTCTTAACCAAGAAAAACCAAATCGTCGACTGTCCGGATGCCGAGGCCCTCGCGGCCTTCAAGCATAACATCCGCGACGAGTGGCTTGCCCGGCACCTGGGACAGGAAAAGCCAAAATCCATGGCAGCCCTTACATCACTTATGACCCGCTTCTGTGCGGGTGAGGACAGCTGGCTAGCACGCAGCAACAACCTCAACAAAAATTCTGGCAGTCCGGATATCAAGGACCGTAGTGGCAGGTCGCGTTGCAACAAAAACAAACGCCGCATTAACGGCGATAACAGTGAGGATACGGCAGTCAATGCCGGATTCAGAGGCTCTAAACCCGGTCAACGGAAAAAGCCATTCAAAAGAACAACTCAGGGTCCGTCCAATTTGGACCGAATTCTCGACCACTTGTGCCAGATACATGGCACCCCTGAAAAGCCAGCTAACCACACCAATAGGGACTATTGGGTGTTCAAGCAGGCAGGCAAGTTAATTGCCGAAAACAGCGACAAGGGGCTACATAGCGACGATGAGGAAGAGACCCGACCGCCGAACAATAGAGGACAGAAGGGTTTCCCCCCACAGGTGCGGACGGTGAACATGATATATGCCACGCACATACCCAAAAGGGAGCGGAAGCGTGCACTCAGGGATGTATACGCGATGGAGCCAGTTGCCCCGAAGTTCAATCCATGGTCCTCTTGCCCGATCACCTTTGACCGAAGGGACCACCCCACCAGCATTCGCCATGGTGGGTTCGCCGCATTGGTTCTAGACCCAATCGTCGATGGATTTCATCTCACCAGAGTCCTGATGGACGGCGGTAGCATCCTAAACCTGCTTTATCAGGACACGGTGCGCAAAATGGGCATAGACCCTTCAAGGATTAAACCTACCAAGATGACCTTTAAAGGCGTCATACCAGGTGTAGAAGCCAATTGTACAGGCTCAGTTACACTGGAAGTGGTCTTTGGATCCCCGGATAACTTCCGAAGCGAGGAGTTAATCTTCGACATAGTCCCGTTCCGCAGCGGCTATCATACCTTGCTTGGACGTACCGCGTTCGCAAAGTTCAACGCGGTGCCGCACTACGCATACCTCAAGCTCAAGATGCCAGGCCCTAGAGGAGTCATCACGGTCAACGGAAACACTGAACGCTCCCTCCGAACGGAGGAACATACAACGGCTCTTGTGGCAGAAGTACAAAGCAGCCTTTTAAGGCAATTCTCGAGTCCGGCTGCCAAGCGACCGGACACAGCTAAGCGTGCCCGGAGTAACCTACAACATGATCACCTGGCACGTTCCGAGCATGCGTAGCAGTGCGGCCCCAACCCCAGCCCCTGTAAAACATTAAGACAGACCCTTCGCGTACTCCATTATGCTCTGAAGATACCATGGGCATGGGGCAAGGGGCTCGACCACGATAAGCTCAAACTGCGACTCAACCGCACCAGGGGCTCTCACGTGTGTCATTTCTTTTTCTTTTCCTTTTATTTTTTACCTACAGGACTCCGTTCGTCAGAGGCCCTGTCCGGCAGCAGACATGCCGAACCCACGATACAACAGCCAGGGAAGGAGAAAGACTACAACGAAAATCCAGGTGGTCTCCATTATGAGCATTAAATCTGTTTTATGCATTATTCCGTAGCCTACCCCTGGAGGGGGACATGTTAAACAGTCCCATCCCTTGCTTACCGCACCACTTGTATCGTCCTGCACTTACAGCAGTTTTTATTGAATAAAGCAATGCAGCACATTTTTGCTTCTAATTGCATTTCTTTCTTACACACATGTTCATCTATGACATGTTGCATCCGTACGTTTTGGTACGGCTAAATACACCAGGGGTTTATGTTTCCCGCGTTATGGTGTGATAAGTCCGAACACTTTCACAAGTGCGGCACCCCGAACTTATAGCATTATATGCATCGGCTCCGAATCATGTTCTTGGGTCAATAGTTGGGTTTGCCCGGCTCCCATGTTTTGGTACCTTACGTTCCATTTTATCGGCTAAGGTAGCACTGGGAGAACCACTGCGATTGTGCCCCAGTTGAGCTGGGTTAACGCCTCAGTGGAGAAAGCTAAAACTGACCGTCATGATGAGGCGAGAGCTGGTCGCTGTTCGAGAGGTTCTTTGCGAGTCCCTAAAGACTTATGCCGCTTCGAGCGAGGAGCCGGATTCTGTCCGGCCAAGGCGTGGATAGCGCCCCAAATTCGGCCTTCCGAAAACTAGGGGCTTCACCGAAATTTACAATTATAGAATTCTATGGCTAAGTGAGAGTGTTCAAGCATTATAAGTCCGGGTACCTTGTTCGTTGTGTTGAGCGCCTCCCTAGATGGACCCAAAAATGGGAACAAGAGCGCTCGAGTTTATCCCGAACACCCCAGCACTCGTGGCATGGGGGCTGAAGCCGACGACTTGCCATCTCTCAGATTTGATAAACAGCCGCATAGAAGGTAATATTTTAAATTAACAAGCGTTGCTTAGCGCATATGAACCAAGTTTTCAGCGCACAGGATAACAAAATGCGAGTCTACTCAAATATTACATCTTTGGAGCACTCACCCGCAATAGTGCGGGCGCCCTTCAGCACACTCCTATAATACATCTCGGGCGTGCGATGCTCCTTGCCCTCTGGTGGGGGTCCGTCACAAGCTTCTGGGCATCCATCTTGCCCCAGTGCACCTTTGCGCGGGCAAGGGCCCGACGCGCACCTTCAATACAGGCGGAGTGCTTGATGACTTCAACCCACGGGCATGCATCCACCAGCCGCCGCACCAGGCCGAAGTAGCTCCCAGGCATGGCCTCCTTAGGCCACAGCCAAACTATGAGGCCCTTCATGGCCTGTTCGGCCGCCTTGTGGAGCTCGACCAGCTGCTTCAGCTGGTCGCTAAGGGGCACCGGATGTTCGGCCTCAGCATACTGAGACCAGAAGACCTTCTCCGTCGAGCTCCCCTCCTCGGCCCGGTAGAATGCGGCAGCATCGGACACGCTGCGAGGAAGATCTGCGAACGCTCCTGGAGAGCTCCGAATTCGGGTAAGCGACAGGTAATTAACACTCACATGCTTACTTTGCATGAAAAATGCCTTACCCGCTGCTATTTTCTTTACCGCCTCGATCTCCTGGAGGGCCTTGTAGGCTTCGGCCTTAGCGGCTTTGGCACTCTCAAGAGCCGTTGCAAGCTCAGACTCTCGAGTCTTCGAGTCACGCTCCAGGCTCTCATGTTTCCTCACGAGATCCTGGAGCTCTTGTTGTACCTCCGCCACCCGCGCCTCCTGTTTCTCTCGCTCGGTGCGCTCCGCAGCCGCATTGCGTTCGGCCGCGGCCACCGCCTCCTTCAGGGTCGCCACCTCGTTAGTGGCCCCTGCAATACCCCAGTTATCCTTGTCATTTTTCTTGCAACCAAATCCTTTTCTATAAGGTACAATTTTCATAAGGTATTACTCACCTTCTTTTTCCTTGAGCTGCTTCTTGGCATGGCCGAGCTCGTTCTCGGACCGCTCGAGGTTTTCCTTCAAAGTTTTGACCTCCGCAGTCAGTGCGGCAGAGGTCAGCAGCACAGCCTGCAATCCCATATTGACATATTTTCATGACTCCTGCGTTTATCTTTCTAAAGATCCTCAGTCCGGCTTTTCTTTCCGAACACCAAACCGAGCATCAGGGGCTACTGTCTATGTGGTACCATTTTACATATATTGAAATTCTTACCTCAAAGCCTGTTAGAAGGCTGTTGCACGCTTCGGTCAGCCCGTTCTTGGCGAGCTGAACTTTCTGAATCACCGCACTCATAATAGTGCAGTGTTCCTCTTCAATAGAGGTGCTATTGAGTGCCTCTAGCAAATTATCCGGCACCTCCAGTTGGACGGAGGCAGCCGGCGTCGCGGTCTTGCCCTTCTTACGAAGGGGTCGCCCGCCGGACTCCAGAGCCACTATGGGTTCCGGGGCTGAGTCCGGTGCAAAGTCCGGGAGGTTGTCCTGCGACACCTCCGGGGCCCTCTCCTCCTAGTGGGTCCCTTCCTGGGATCCCACCTCGGCATCATCCGCATCACGGGGGGTAGAGGCAGTCGGAAGAGAATCCATATCTGACGCCCCTAAGGACCCGCTCGACGAAGTGGGGAGATCATCCTTAGGCGGACTGCAGGGTTGTATGCGGCATTAGAAAGACATAATGTGGCGGAAAACGAAAACCTTGAAGTTATTCGGGAGTCCGGATACTTACGATCTCGCCAGAGGCTTGGCCCTTGGAGGCCAGTCCTCGTCGTCGTCACTGGCGTTGGCGGAACAGTCCGGGGGAAGAGTTTTTCCCCTCTTGGACCCTTCGGCCTCCCTTGTTGGGGAGGCCTTCCTTTTCTTACCTCCCCCCGCTGGGGGAGAGGCTTTCTTCTTCTCCTCCTCGCCTTGGTGGGAGGAGTCGGCCTCAGATTCATCGTCTGATCGCACCTGGAAACGGGAACTCTTCCGAGTCCCCGTGGCCTTCTTCTTGGCCTTCTTCTCCGGCACCACATGGGGTGCCGGAGCCAGCAGCCCCGTTAGGCGGGCGTCAGCTGGGTCCTCTGGCAATGGGGCCGGACAGATAGCCTGTGCGGCCTTCTTCAGCCAGTCCTGTCAAAGGAAAGGGAGTTTAGATCCCGCATAGAGTCAAACTATGAATAACAAGCGTCCCGTAAAGGACAATATCACTTACCTCGTCAGCTGGACGCTGCGAGCTGAATCCGAGATCTTCGGTAGCGGATGCGGGAGCCTCGGCGCCCTTGAACGGCACCTTCCAGACCTCTTCGTACGTAGTGTCGAAGAGCCCATTCAAAGTCTGGTGCTGCGCCGGATCGAACTCCCACATATTGAAGCCCCGTCGTTGGCACGGGAGAATCTGGCGGATGAGCATGACCTGGACTACATTGACAAGCTTGAGCCTCTTGTCCACCAGCTTTTGGACGCAGGCTTGGAGTCCGGTCAGCTCCTCCGGATCGCCCGAAATCCGGCCGCTCTCTTTCCAGGAGGTGAGCCGTTTGGGGATGCCGGATCTGAATTCGGGGGCCGCTGCCCATTCGGGATCACGCGGCTCGGTGATGTAGAACCACCCCGATTGCCACCCCTTGATGGTTTCCACAAAGGTGCCCTCCAGCCACGTAACGTGGGACATCCTGCCCACCATGGCGCCTCCGCACTCTGCTTGGCTGCCCTTCACAACCTTCGGCTTGACACTGAAGGTCTTGAGCCACAAGCCGAAGTGGGGCTGGATGCAGAGGAAGGCCTCGCACACGACGATAAACGCCGAGATGTTGAGAATAAAATTTGGGGCCAGATCATGGAAATATAGGCCGTAGTAGAACATGAGCCCCTGACAAAGGGATGAAGCGGGAAGCCCAGTCCGCGGAGGAAATGGGGAAGGAATACTACCCTCTCATGGGGCCTGGGGGTGGGGATGAGCTCTCCCTCGTCCGGGAGCCGATGCGCGATGTCGCTGGACAAGTATCCGGCGCTGTGCAGCTTCTGGATATGCCCCTCCGTAACGGAGGAGGCCATCCACTTGCCTCCCTCTCCGGACATATTTGGAGAAGGTTGAGGTGAGATGTGCGGGCTTGGGCGCTAGAGCTCGAGTTCGTGGAGATGGATAAGCCAAGGAGGAAGAAGGCGCAGGTAAAAGGATTGGATCTTTATCCCCTTATATGGGCGGACGGAAACATGCGTCCCCACCGGCCTGATAAAACTCGCTTATCTCCCAAGCGCCGCAATCAATGGCGCGGTTGAGTTACCCACGTCCGTATTGATGGGAATCCCGGAATAAGGGGAACACGATCTCTGCTTCGACAAGACGTGCCAAGGAAACCGCCTCGCTAAACGCGCTGAGATGGAGCAATAAAAACAATTTGAAGGCTTGGTAGTGGTGTGACGTTACGCCACAAAATACGTCAGCAGATTGAACTTGTGTAATATTATTCTCTCTACGGTTGTATGTGGAATTTATTTTGCAGAGCCGGACACTATCCTGGTGTTCACAATCTTCTATAAATTATTCGGAGGAGGAACCCGCCTTGCAATGCCGAAGACAACGTGCGCGCCGGACTCGTCGTCATTGAAGCCTGGTTCAGGGGCTACTGAGGGAGTCCCGGACTAGGGGGTGTCCGGATAGCCGAACTACCATCATCGGCCGGACTCCAAGACTATGAAGATACAAGATTGAAGACTTCGTCCCGTGTCCGGATGGGACTTTCCTTGGAGTGGAAGGCAAGCTTGGCGATACGAATATGTAGATCTCCTACCATTGTAATCGACTCTGTGTAACCCTAGCCCTCTCCGGTGTCTATATAAACCGGATGGCCTTAGTCCATAGGACGAACAACAATCATACCATAGGCTAGATTCTAGGGTTTAGCCTCCTTGATCTCCTTGTAGATCTACTCTTGTAACCCACATCATCAATATTAATCAAGCAGGACGTAGGGTTTTACCTCCATCAAGAGGGCCCGAACCTGGGTAAAAACATCGTGTCCCTCGTCTCCTGTTACCATCCGCCTAGATGCACAGTTCGGGACCCCCTACCCGAGATCCGCCGGTTTTGACACCGACAAGGACCCTCATCGATGGCGGAGCCGGCCTCAACGTGCTCTTGGTGGAGGCCTTCAGCCTCCTCCACGTGCCCCTGGAGCGACTCTGACCCAACAAGTCCTTCTCGGGCATCGCAGGCAGTTCCACCGGCTCCCTGGGGCAGATCCGCCTCCCGGTGACCTTTGGCACCCATGACAACTTCCGCACGGAGCTGGTCGACTTTGACATCGCCCCCATCAGCCTCCCGTAGAACACCATTCTCGGCTACCCTGGCTTGGCCCAGTTCATGGCAGCGACTCACCCGGCCTACAACCTCATGAAGATGCCCGGGAGCAGCGGCGTCCTCACCGTGGTTGGAGATACAAAGGATGCTCTACAGGCGCTCAAGCTCGCCTTCAAGGCAGCCGCAGTGGCACAGCCCACCAGCACCAACACCCTCAAGGCCAAGGGGGCTGCGCCAACCAAGAAGAAGCAGTTGTTCACCCAAGACAAGGCAGAGACTAAGCAGGTACCAGTCGATGAGGATGGATCCTCCGGCACCACCTTCACCATAGGCGCCAATCTCGACCCCGAGCAAGAGGAGGCCCTAGTGAAAGTCTTGCGCGCGAATAAGGAAGTGTTCACGTGGGAACCCAAGCAGCTAGCGGGGGTCCCAAGGCAGGTGATCGAGTACCACCTGAACCTGTACCCCAATGTGCACCCCGTGAAGCAGAAAGCAAGGCGGGAGTCCACCGAGAAGCAGGCCTTCATCATCCAAGAAACCCGCAAGCTAGAAGCTGCGGGAGTCTTTTGCGAGGTTCGCTATCCAGAATGACTGGCTAACCCTGTTGTTGTGCCGAAGAAGGGAGGAAAGGAGTGCATGTGCGTCGACTTCACCAACCTCAACAAGGCCTGCCCTCAAGATCCGTTCCAGCTCCCCCACATCGACCAAATCATCAACTCCAGTGCTGAGTGCGACCTGTTGTGCTTCCTGGATGCCTTCTCGGGCTATCACCAAATCAAGATGGCGGTGGAAGATGTGGAGAAAACGGCCTTCCTGACCCCATGCGGGGTATACTGCTACACCTGCATGCCGTTCGGATTGCGCAATGCAGGCGCAACCTTTTAGCGATTGATGCATATCGCCTTGGGCTGGCAGCTTGGGAGAAACGCCGAGGCCTACGTCAACGATATCGTGGTGAAGTCTCGGGAGGCCAAGACCCTGATACAGGACCTGGAAGAAACCTTCGCGAGCCTTCGTGAAGTGGAGTTGCGACTCAACCCAGAGAAGTGCGTGTTCGGTGTTCCTTCTGGCAAGCTTCTGGGCTTTCTCGTGTCCCACAGAGGTATCGAGGCTAACCCAGAGAAGGTCAAGGCAATCGAAGACATGAGTCCGCCGCAAACCCTCAGGGAAATGCAGAAGCTCACCGGGCGAGTAGCCGCGTTGGGACGCTTCATCTCCAAGCTAGGGGAGCATGCCCTGCCCTTCTTCAAGCTGATGAAGAAGAAGGGTCCGTTTGAATGGACTCAAGAGGCCTAAGAAGCGTTCCAAGATCTCAAGAAGTACCTGACCAGCCCTCCGGTGATGGTGGCTCTACGTCCTCACGAGCCCTTGGTGCTCTACCTCGCCGCCACACCCTACTCCGCTAGCACAGCTCTGGTGGCGGTTCGGGAGGAGCGCCGGGTCAAGGCTGCATCGGCCACAACCCCGACCGCAGCAGCTCAAGACCAGGAAGGCCTCGCGAGGGCCACGACCTCGGCAGATGGTGACCAGCCTCAACAGGAAGACGCCTCCGGGGTCGAGGGGACCTCACCAAGCAGTCAGGAGCCGGGGACTCAAACACCTCAGGAGGCGCTCGACTCTCTGGAGGGTGCGAGCTCGGTCGGCGCACCCAGACTCGTCGAGCATCCCGTGTATTTCATCAGCACGGTGCTGCAGGACGCAAGGGCACGATACCCCATGCCCCAAAAGCTCTTGCTCGTGCTATTGGTGGCTTCTCGGAAGCTGCAACACTACTTCCAAGGTCACCCCATCAAGGTTGTCTCGGCCTACCCACTGGAGAGGGTGCTCAGGAGTCCCAACTCTGCTGGAAGGGTTGTTGAATGGAACATCGAGCTGCAAGCATTTCAGTTAGAATTCAGCACAACCAGAGTCGTCAAAGGAGCCACACTTGCAGATTTTGTGGCAGAATGGACAGAGGCGCCAAGGCTCAAAGCAGGCGAAGATCGGTCGCTTTCCCCAGGAAGTGAAGCACCGGACAGCTGGGTTATGTACTTCGATGGAGCATTCTCGCGACATGGCGTAGGGGCCGGCACAGTGCTTAAATCCCCCACTCAGGACAAGCTCTATTACACCGTGCAGCTCTGTTTCCAGCAGGGCGAAAAGGTTTCCAACAACATAGCATAATACGAGGGCCTTATAGCAGGCTTGAAGGCTGCGGCCGCACTGGGGGTGAAGCGCCTCATCATCAAGGGGGACTCACAGCTCCTCGTCAACTTCTCCAACAAAGTATATGAGCCCAAGGACGAGCACATGGAGGCATATCTTGCAGAAGTGCGCAAGATGGAAAAGCAGTTTCTAGGGCTGGAGCTGCAGCATGTACCTCGCGGCACCAATCATGAGGCTGATGACATCGCCAAGAGAGCATCAAGGCAGCTGCCTCAGAAGCCTGGCGTTTTTGAGGAACGACTCTTCAAGCCCTCCGCAACACCATCACTATCAAGCACATCGCAACCTCGGGAGGAACTCCCTCCACCGCCTGCCTCAGGAGCTCCGGCCTGTGGCCCGACCTCAGGAGCACGCTTGCTCCTGGCCTGGAGCCTCAGGAAGGATGCTGGACTGCGGAGCTCAAGGATTACCTGATGTAAGGGACTCTACTGGAGAAAGAAGAGGACGTGGAATGCATGGCCCGATAGGCCACGACCTACTGCATCCAAGATGGAGAGCTCTACCGGAAGCGGCCCAACGGTGTTTCCCTGGGTTGCATCTCTAGGGAACAGGGGAAGGAGTTGTTGGTAGACATTCAAAGTGGAGACTGTGGGCACCACTCATCATCACGGACCCTCATCGGCAAGGCGTTTCGCAGCGGTTTTTATTGGCCTACAACACTCAGCGACGCAATCGAGCTGGTGAAAGCTTGTGAATCCTGTCAATTCCACGCCAAGCAGATCCGTCAGCCAGCTCAGGGCCTGCAGACCATTCCACTCTCGTGGCCATTTGCAGTCTGGGGGCTGGAAATTTTGGGCCCGTTTCCTCGGGCGCCAGGGGGCTATTGCTACCTCTACGTCGCCATTGACAAGTTCACCAAGTGGGTAGAGGTGGAAGCCATCCGCACCATCCCGGCTGGCTCTGCAGTCAAGTTCATCATGGGCCTCGTGAGCCGATTCGGGGTGCCTAATCGCATCATCACCGACAATGGTTCGCAGTTCACCAGCAATATCTTCAAAACATATTGTGCTAACCTTGGAATGCAGATATGCTATGGTTCGGTGGCACACCCTCAGAGCAACGACCAGGCTGAACGCGCCAACGCAGAGGTCCTGAAAGGCCTCAAAACTAGGACCTTCAAGAAGAAGCTGGAGGCCTGGGGCATGGGCTGGTACGACGAGCTCCAGTTCATGCTATGGTCTATCCGCACTACCGCCGCCAAGTCGACCGGCGAAACCCGTTCTTCTTCGTCTACAGAGCAGAGGCGGTCCTCCCTCACGAGATCAGGCGTCACTCCGCGCGGGTCCTGGCATTTGACGAAGCATAACAGGACGCCATGCGGGGGATGGATCTCGTGTTGGGGGAGGAACACCATGGGGAGGCCATGCTCCGGGCGGCAAGATACCAGTAGGCGCTGCGGCGGTACCATTGCCGCAACATCCGACCCAGGACTCTCGAGGTAGGTGACCTCGTGCTCAGGCGGGTGCTCTCCAGGGAAGGGCTGCACAACCTCTCGCCCATGTGGGAGGGCCCGTTCAAGGTTGTTCATGTTTCTAGACCTGGCGCCGCATGCTTGGAAACCCAGGAGGGAGTGCCCATCCCGAGCGCGTGGAACATTCAGCACCTCCGGAGATTCTACCCTTGAAGTAAGGCCCAGTGCCTGTAAACAAGGCCCGGCGCCTGTGAAGAAGGGTCCAGTGCCTACAAAAAAGGCCCAGTGCCTGTGAAGCTCGTCGCCCCAAGAAAAGGCCCGGTGCCTGTGAAGAAGGCCAATGCCTATGAAGCTCGCCGCCCGTGACACTCTCACGTAATAATGAGTTGGGGTTGTACACGCCCCGGAGTCTCCGGAGTGCTGCCCCTGGGCCTCGGGGGCTCCCGCCCACACCCAGTGGCAGCACTTAGCTCCGCGCTGGTGAGAAGACATCGAATACTAGACTAGGTGACAGACGCAACTTTTCATTTGCTTTCCGCAGTTGGTTTGTTCACCCTTGTTTGAAACTTTATTGGAGTTGCTTCTAGTGTTGTTTGCCGTCCCCTTCCCGTGATTCTTTGTCTCTATTTTTCGCCTGACTCGACCTCTCTTTCGCAAGCCTCGCGAGGGGGCTGCGTGGGCGCCCTCACGAGCACCTTCTTACCTAATTTCGTGAGGCTTCCACACTCAAGTTCACAGCAGGAGCACCCCTCCATGCCCCACGGGCATCGCGACGCAAACACAGGACATGAGTCGGTCGCCCTCGCGACAAAGGTTCAAAAGCTATCCTCTCGGTTAATTTTTGCAGGCCTCAAGATGCCCGACGAGGCCTCTGGCAGGTACCTCACGAGGCAAAAACTGCAGCGAGCCCCCC